>NC_087251.1:48491872-48798122 GCF_037042905.1 Lytechinus pictus
ATGGAACACACACCCTACCAATCCGCACCCACCAACCCCTGATAGAACCTCGACTGGGAAAGTGGTGGAAAAAAATATTACGCCGGTTTGACTTCCGGGGGATGTTAAATTGGGAATTTACATTAATAATTATCATTATCTTTATAAAAAAAATGTTTCGGCCATCATATTATCAGTTATGTTGCTCATGATGATGTAACCCATGCTAACGATATTACATAATAATCTCTAGACCACTACTCAATATCCCGTTTCATTCGCCCATTATGGACGATTTGCAAAAAATACATAACCGTCTAAACGCGTCTAGCAGATGATTTATTTCTAGCATATTATATAGGACATCATATTTGCCATTTTTTCTGCGGAGTTATATTCCCAGGGAGTTCCTCTTAATTTGTTATTGAATATCAACGCGATGTCGTCTTTTATGTAGATATAATGGAATACTCATATAACTGAAAGGATGAGCATGACAAGTATACGATATGTACCTCTGCATTGATACCCTATACCCCCTTATAACCCAACACCAGTCCTCAGTCGGGTTGTGCCAGCCACTCCACTTAACTGATGGCGGGTCGCGAAAGGGGAAACCTGGCTAGGATGTGCTTAAATCGTTGGGTATTTCCATTAAGGATTCTTGATTTGATCTTGATCAAGGAGAGACGGGGTTAGGGCGCAGAGCTTGTTCAGCAATCTGGCGCTGGTTGAATGAGGTTGTCACCGAGCTTACAAGACAGTGCTTCCATCATTATTCTGTACGATGGGTCATAATAATGTGAAGACCCATAACTTGAGCCCAGATGACAACTTAAGCTAAACCGGAAGAATTTGTACATTCGTAATGATAAATCAAACAGTTCATCAAGACACGCATTGATGAATATCCGACCATTACATGATGTATTTCGTTCTATTTTACTGTGCAAAATCTCATTTTGATAAGAAAACTTTGCTGAAAATTGAATGTTTATAGTAAAATGTCTTGGGCCCTTTAACATAAAACTTAATGATTGATCTTGATGATTATATTTATGATAAATAATACAAAAAAAAAATAAATACGATTGTACTCATCAGCCCAATGATCTATGAAACAGTACCCTGAGTAGACAATGAATTGTTTCATATCTACCGTAGATAATAACTTTATGCATCGCCCTGTGGCTATAATTGGGTCCCGCATCAGAACAGTGCCCAAGATCAGCCAATCTAATCGAATGATTTCAGTAGCTTTTAACTGTTATTGCAAATCTGTTATTCTAACAAGTTGTCTGAAACGGGCCCAAGCAGGTGAGCTTCTTTCAACTGTCCTGCTAAAAATACTGTCTGGCTTCCTAGAAATAAAAAAGGAAGGACAATAATACTCGTTGGTTCGTCCATGTTGACCACTTAATGCTACAGTCACCACAAAGCGATCAATACCAAACTGATCGACAGTCTGTCATTGAAAATAGTGTTATAGGTTTCGTCGGACTGGAGTCGAAATCATCGGTGTGACATGGGCATATTAAGCTTGATATTCTTTGTGTGGTAAGTCTTGACTTACTTGACTAATATTTTAGAACGAATAGCCGTATGATGATTAGATACTTGCTTTATGCGTACTTTGTGTGTCTTCGTTCTTTTATTAATGTATTCTAACGCCAAACTCTCGTTTATATATATGTACCTGTATATATATATATATATATATATATATATATATATATATATATATATATATATATATATATATATATTCAAAGCTGGGGGCCCGGGTTCGATTCCCGGCAGAGACATTTTTTCGGCATCACCAATTTTTCCAAAGGGTAGATAGCTCTGGGGTAACCTTGATTTAAGCTACGCCTTCCATTGTTCTCTTCATCCATTTCTTTACAATATTTAAATAAAAGAGTTGCCAAAGCTGTTGTACATGTATAACTTTACACATTTGTATACTTTCTCCCATACGTGTACTGTATCAAAGCAATAGCTTTGATCCAGCTGAAGCATGGCGGCTTGTCATTGTTCGAAACCCACCTTCACCCGACAAAGGAAATTATAATAGTGTCGAAAATCTATCTATCTGACGGTCAAGCGGATCGGTGTCGCCCTAGCCACTAACCCGTCTCTGTGGTCTAGTGGTTAAGGCACCGGCGTTCAAAGCTGGGGGCCCGGGTTCGATTCCCGGCAGATACATTTTTTCGGCATCACCAATTTTTCCAAAGGGTAGATAGCTCTGGGGAACCTTGATTTAAGCTACGCCTACCATTGTTCTCTTCATCCATTTATTTACAATATCTAAATAAAAGAGTTGCCAAAGCTGTTGTACATGTATAACTTTACACATTTATATATATATATATATATATATATATATATATATATATATATATATATATATATATATATATATATATATATATATATATATATATATATATATATATATATACATGATATATATATATGTATATATATATACAGTGCGTCCCAAAAAAAACTATACACTTTTGAAATGGCTGCCAAATAAAAAATATAGCACTTTGGGGGAAAAGACTTATAGATATGGAAAGCCAATAAAGTCAACTTTCAGATGACACCAGAGAGTTGGAAAACTATTCATGCTTGAGCGAGCACTGCCCACTGAAACAAAGGGTATGAAAATTAGGGTGGGCCGGAATTAGCCTTCCAATTTCTTTCAGGTTTTTTGTTTGGTACATGCAAAGTTGAGGGTTATTTGGTGAATTAAAGATTAGTTGTGATCAGTTTATTGTTTGTGAAAATTTAATGCGTTATTAAATTGAAGTTTAAAGCATGAGTGATCATGAATTGCAATTTTTAGTGCAGCATTTTGTCTTTATCATGTGGATCTCAACAATGTGTTCATGACAGTCAGGAGAAGAGGGGGTAATATGATTTTGGTAGGTGAAGTACGTTGATGGTATAAAGGTCAACAGAACATTTTTTAGCAACCCCTCTCTCCATCTCAACCCCCTTCCCCCCCCCCCCGCTTCTCTCCTGAGAGACTAAGCTCGGCTAGGCTGGGCAGGAATTAGCATTACAGTTTTTTTTTAGTGGTTAGTCCTGTGGAACTTGCTAAGCTAAATTAATGAGTGAGATAAGTTTTGGTTTCTTAGGCAAATTTCATGAGTTACTAAATTGCATGAGTTACTAAATTGAAACAGCAATTGTAATTTTAGTGTAGCATATTCATCTTGTGGACATCAGAAGTGTGTTCGTGAGAGTCAGAGTAATGTGATGGTACCTGTTACAAGCAAAAGGGCGAGATATGCTAAGACTTGGTTAAAAGGGCATTCCTCTTCCTTTTGTCCTTTAAAAATTACAAATTAAAAGTCATATGTACCCTCCCCTCTCCACCACCATTTCCCAGCCCCCCCCCTCTCTCTCTCTCTGTCTCACTTCCTGGATTGTAGCGTATTCAAAACTTATAACTGCCAAGTGACCGGTGGCTGATGGTCAGTTTTGTTATTGAATGATTACCAAGAAATTTAATGATTATGATGATTAATGAAATAATTAATTGAAAAATATTAATGATTGATTGATCACATTGCACATTGAATGAGTTGATTTACTGATAAATTGTTGATTAAATGATTGATAGGAAAAAGTTGATGCCCCAATTCAGAATTAATCATTAAATCAACATTCTGCTCTGGACTTCACGCGTACATGACAGTAGCCATAAGTCTCTCAACAGGAGGGGAGGGCGGGAAAGAGGGAGGGGGCAGGGGCTGAATGTTCTGTCGAGCCTTATTCCATCAACCTACTTCTCCCACTTAAGTTCTATCTCACCCCCTATTCTCCCGACTCCCATGAACACATTGCTGAAATCCACATGATAAAGTTGAAATGCTGCCCAAAAATATATCCAACTAATAAAGTTGAAATGCTGCCCAAAAAGTGTAATTTGTGTTCACTCATGCATTAAAGTTCAATTTAATAATTTATAAAATTTGCTTATGCAACCAAAACTGGTCACGGTTGATCATTAATTTATCACAACGCCCTTAACTTTGCAAGTTCGAAAGGATTTGCTGCCTCTCAAAAACTGACATAAATTGGAAGGCTAATTCCAGCCCACCCGAATTTTCATACCCTTTGTTTCAGTGGGCAGTGCTCACTCAAGCCTGAATAGTTTTCCAACTTTTTGGTGTCATTTGAAAGTTGACTTTATTGGCTTTCCATATATGTAAGTCTTTTCCCCCAAAGTGCTATATTTTTTATTTGGCAGCCATTTCAAAAGTGTATAGTTTTTTTTGGGACGCACTGTATATATATATATAAAAACGAGAGATTGGCGTTAGAATACATGAATAAAGGAACGAAGACACGCACACACACACATATATATATAACTATATATATATATATATATATATATACATGTATAAATTGAATCTGAAGTAGTCTTAAACGATTTTTTTTTCTTGGGATGTTAATTGACCCTTGGTATAATGGGTATCAATACTTTAGCATGTGAGAGATAATAAGGAATGCAGAGAGAGAGGAATAATGAATACAAATGTAAATGGAAAGATTGGCTTCAGTAGAGCAGGATATAAACTAATGCATGAGAGGAACATGCACTTTCTGACAAGTCAACTTTATCCAGTTTTCTTAGCAACGAATATTGCACTTCGAATAGTTAAACTCAAATATTCTCGGTATCGTCACTGAGCGGATGATGTGTTTCATGGTGTGCATCAATACATTGATAGAGATGAGCTTAATCGCTGTAGTTCACTGCTGATGTTAGTCATGTGTCCAGAACTAGTGTGTTTCTTGCAGTCAAGCACTTTGTTGTTGTTGCTGTTGAAAGCACTGAGTGTCGAATAAAAATTGACGTTTCGTATAAGAATGCAGCGAAGCTGTTTATTTTCTCAAACATACAATGCGTGATAACTTCAGTAGGATAAATCTGAATACATTTACTAGTGCGAATTTGTCTTTAAAATAGTATTACTAACGCACTGAATCACAAGAAAAAAAAATAGAAAACAGGACACAAGGAAGCCCCAAAATATCATGACCATATCAGCCACTTTGAAAATTGGACTCCTAATCGGTTGTGGATATATATATATATATATATATACATATATATATATATATATATATATATGTTTTTACCTAAGCTAAAGAAAGGCCGACAACAAAGAAGACCAAAATCAATACGTCGCATTGGGCGGAAACGTTCTTTATGATTATGTACGATAGAGAGAGAAAGAGGGGTGTAGAGGAATACTTATGTATGCATCTTCATTTTAGATCATGTTATTGGTTTTTTGTTAGTAGAGTACTTAATAATCTCTAGAATCCTGAAATCTTGAGAGTAAGAGAGAGAGAGAGAGATATAAAAATTTGCGCGTGTGGGTGTGTGTTTGTATGAGGGAGAGGGAGAAGAATCATTTTATATTAATGCTTTTCACAATCTCTGCAAAACAGTCGGCGGGCGGGAAATAAGAAAACCAATTCTACAGAACGTCAATTTGACAGATCACGTGAAATTGCTCGCACCTCCCCTGTCAAGGTCAAAATTTCAAATAATTCTTGCTGCGAGCCCTAACCTGGATCATGTCTCTGCCATGATAAGCAAAAGAAAAAAAAATAATTGCATTTTACAGAGGTATGTCTCTACCTTGACCTTTTATGATTTCGTATCAATATTTTTAATGTGTAAGCTCGTCTGGGCTCCCAAAACATAAATTAATATCACAAAATAACGTTCTTGTAGATGAATATGGTTGCAGATTCATTTGCCATAATAATGAACACTTTTATTGCGGGCTAAAAAAAGGAAAGACAATTATCATTTTGTCATTATTTCCAATCATTATCATTATTATTATGAAAAAACATTCGCATTTATTATTGGTCGATAATTATCATCATTGTAATCATCATTGTTATTGATATGTAGTGCAGTAGTAGTAGTAGTGGTAGTAGCAGCAACAGCAGTACAAAGAGTACATGTATTTGTATCGGGTTTCATTTATATATTTGTTCATTAATCTATTGATTTATCTATCGGGAATGAAGATTGACCAACAACACAGACTGAAAGGTTAAATTTACATATTGTTCAGTGTAGTATAACGATGTGTAATATCATCTAGTTTACAACATGATAATAATACACCATAGATATAATAGGATAGCGGAATAAATGACATAATGAATCGCATCTATTTGTAAGAAATGGTTTCATTAAGGGAAGAGTGCACTATTAAGTTTTTTTGTGTCTGTGCAAATCTATAAATTGTTTAATTGATCTCATTTCCGAAAATATTACATCGTTTGGTTTTGATTTTTTTTCTTGGGGGGGGGGGGGGGTGGTTAGAAACAATACACGTACGTCATAGTGAGACATTATGTTCTACTGCGGATTGGTATCTGTGTTTAGTTCCCATGGCAACACAATACAGGGCTTTCGAATGACTCAGTCGCACAAAAGAAAACGATCCGAACAAAGCGATGATAAGCCATTAACATAACGCAATATCTTTGATCGGTCTGAAGTCGGTGGCACCAAAGAACCGATCCGAACCAAGCGATGATAAGCCATTAAAATAACGCAATATCTTTGATCGGTCTGAAGTCGGTCGCACCAAAGAACCGATCCGAATCAAGCGATGATAAGCCATTAGCATAACGCAATATCTTTGATCGGTCTGAAGTCGGTGGCACCAAAGAACCGATCCGAATCAAGCGATGATAAGCCATTAACATAACGCAATATCTTTGATCGGTCTGAAGTCGGTCGCACCAAAGAACCGATCCGAACCAAGCGATGATAAGCCATTAAAATAACGCAATATCTTTGATCGGTCTGAAGTCGGTAGTGTCGGTGTGACCGCGGTATTATCCTCAACAGAGGTGAAGAAAAAAAATGGTTTGTCAGAGCCCATCGATCGGCAATGATCCAACCTTTGAAATCTGTGGCCGTGTGTGCCATCCAATGAGAGGTGAAGAGAAGAAAAATGGAATGTGATTGATCATTTTCATCGATTTTTGCATCATTGGCAATTGGCAGCGCGGGCTACAATCCCAAGTTTGTTGACACAACACCGGGCAGGATTCCATTACTGAAAGCTTGGCATACACGGTGGTATTATGATGAAACATGATTCTGTATGCCTGGTTTGAACCATTGCGATATGGCCTTTGAAGGATCTATTAGTCTTTGCCGCTTGTGTGGTATGCCTCTCTCGCAGAATGTAAAGGCAAGAAGTCTGTGTTCCTGTAAACGTAGTTTAGTCAAGTCTGTAGAGGGATATTGATAATCCAGAAACATGAAACAAACACAAGCTCTTGAGAATAAAGGTAATTTCATGGAATTATCAATAATATTTAAACAAAAAATGGCTTCAGGTAAGACTTAAAAGGAGGGGTTAAGTGAAACAATCATTTACTGTACAAAGAGGCTCAGATTTGCACTTTGAAAAGAGGCAAACCGAATTCTCCTATGGAAGCACCGTCGAAAGTACCTTTTTGCGCATCTATTTCGGGTCCTGAAACGTTTTCAGTTACTAGTATAGGTGCAACTTCGCACCCTTTTATACCTCAGATGCGCCAAATTGTAACTGTAAACATGGTAAAATGTTTTCCAAGCGTGCATTGCTTAATGTGCTCCATTGGAAATGTCGTGGTGCATGTAGCAGTTCCGACTCTCGCCTTGTAATCATAGGGTAATATGTTCGACTGATTATAACATATTCGTTTGTATTAAAAGAATGTATTACTGGGTTTATCCCTAAAATTGAAAATGTTAAAAAGTTCCATAAAATAGTTTATGTCCTCATATGTTTTTTTTTTTTTTTTTTTTTTTTTTTTGGGGGGGGGGAGATCACGATCATGACCAGAATCTATGGAGAATTTTCGACCTAAAAGTACTGTACAGAGGAAGACGGCAACTACTGTCCCGAATTTTAAGTTCTTGTAATCATATGCAAAATGAAATGGAAATTAATGATCACTCGTCTGCTGATTAGTGAATCAGATCCATGTTAACACTCTTGATCTCATACTTTGACGAAACAATCCTGTTAATTGTGGTTTGAGGTCACTCTGCAAGGCACGTGACCAAGCGAAAACCGCCAAAACACGCGACTTGCATTGATTAAAATGTTTAGAAGGACCAAACGAGGATAGGACTTTTTGTTCCAAGGGGCCCCACGTGTTTTTGGCTTTGCGTCTTGATGTCGTAGAAAGTCATAAAAGCTGTTAAGATTCCCTCCCCCTAATTAAACACCATCCATGCGTTGCCAAATTGTCTCCTTGGATGCAAAGCGGTGACGTTGATCAATGGATTACTTAATGAGCTCGAGATCACTCTCTCAGTATTACACCGGTTCTTTAGCCTGTTTTTGCTCAACTACGCGGAGTCGATCCCAGCAAATGCATTGAAAATGTAAATCAAATCACAATGGAAACCGGGAAGGTATTTGTCGAAAATTGGCGAACAGGGAAAACTGACCGTCCTAAGATTCGGACCGGACGAAAAATTGGAAAATACGTCGCAATAATAGTTTGTTTTCTGACTCAATTAAATACCTCGTTATTTAAATTCAAATAGAGTTTTGAAAACCGTTTGAGTGACCTTTATTAGAGGATATATTATCTGCGGATCAAAGTTGGTCCTGAATTGCTTTCATACCATGGACAGTTAGCATGATGATTTTGTTAAATAATACCAAAATTGCGCGCTCTTATCTATTGCTATAGATATACAAAGTACGTTTGTACGTTTGGGTGTGCGTTGTACGTCTCTTTGTGTGTGTGTGTATGTTGGAGGGTTGGGGATCTGAGAGGGCGTGTATGAGAGTGCGTGTGTGGGCATGTATACATTAGAAATGGCCTCTTGGGCAAACTGGAAGTAGGCCGACCGTCAATTCTATGACAGTACTTTATTTATTTATTTCTTTAATCGCGTTTCTTAAAATATTATGAAATAATGCATTTAAGTGGATTTTCTGTATACCAGTGTGGTCAGTCTGGCGGATTGAAAATAATTAAACTGTCACACTGACCACGCGGATGCAGCCAAAGTGCTCGGGTAGAGCTTCTCCTAAGGTAAATAACTGACGTGACAGAAGGCTGCCAATATCCCGCGCAGGAGGGATTAGGTGCAAGAGACCTCACCAGGATCGACTGTAAAAGAAGAATTGGCAAAGTTTGAAATCAAATCTTACCCAAGGGACACGCAAAATGACCCGTGTAGGAAGCGTAAGTCGATCGCATAAGTGCACTGACCTTTAATTCGTTCCAGCAAATGACACGATTTGAAGTTTGTTTCTTTTTCTGGCTCCGCTAAAAATTCCTGGATGTTGGGGTGGATGCAACTGCATACCCACCTTTCTTTTTTCCGTCCTTGCCCTATTTTTTTTCTTCATTTGCTGCTTCCTTTCCCTCTTCCTGGAAGGTCAATTGGCAAAGGGTATAAAAACGCTATAAAAACAACAACTTACAGTTGTCTTTTACAAAATGTTTTTCTATAGTGTTAAAAATCATATTTACTCATTAGTATTGAATAACAAGTTTTTACTATCTGTTTGGTAATTGTTTCATCATTTCCGTGTCTCTCATTTAATAAAAATGAAATTTTTATCCTGGTTTATTCCTATCTATTCAGTATTAGTGTTACCGCAGTAAATATTTAGTCTAAGTGGTTTCATCCTAAGACAAACCCTTTTACTGTTTTTCTTAAACCCATCGAATAGTACTTACTTTTTTAAAATAGGAACAAAGTATAGTAAGGATCGTTATCATCGAACAATTGATAATGAAAGAAACGAATGGCAATACCGCTCCTACATCTTCAATTTTTTTTTCAAAGCAAGGATGAATTAATGGGACATTTATAGTTATCTCGAAATTACCTGTTTAATCTTTGCTCGTGTAAGCATTTAACTCTGCATCAATGAAGTAATGAACTTCAAATAAGAGTGAAAGTAATTACGGTTGTACACAAATTATTCAAACAGAATGCATGCACAGTGAATATCGAAGAAATACGTGTATTGTAATGGGAGTTAGGCCTACTAATATAAACTATAATTGATGTTGAAGCTCACAATTTATATTTCTACACATCATAATGTTCAAGGGGACCATGAATATATTTTTTTCCCATTTCTTAAGTTTTTCATATTTTGAAATAATAAGTCATCATTTTTAGCTACAAAAATAATTTCTCTCAAAAAGGCAATGACCGTTATACTATACCCGTCAGCAGAAAAATCTCCTCCAAATAAAATATATATTTGTTGTCATCTCAAATTGTTATATTTATTCAAATTACTATCGGTTTCACTATGGTGGACGATGGATACAACCGCCAAAGAAATATTGCCAAATCATTTCAACTCGTTGTTAATTTGCACGTTCTTATCCTCGTGTTTTCAGTTATGGACACCCCCGGTGGACACCACGCAGTTGAACAATTATAATTACGAAGTGTTTGCTATTAAAGAAAGCCATACAAAAAACATGATGAGTCTATATCTCTGATGTGAACAGTCGTACTAAATTAACCCAACCAAAACAGCTGATTGTTGTCAAGAGTTTGTCATGTTCTTTGTTCTGCGGTTATTAACCTTATTACAGTTCCCCATATTCACATCTACTTTAGATGATGCCATATAAAAAACGGCAATCGTCAATTTTCTAGGAAATCGGATTGAAGAACATCTTCTAGACCAAGGCACATAGCTAAGATTGATGGCAATTTCATGCCTACACAATACTATATACATTTGACAAGACAAGGGATCATATCAATTATGATTTAAAAAATGGTTATAGTTAATTTCCTGTCGCCGAAACTACGCAAGGATTGGTGAATTAAGAGAAAATTATTTTCAAATTTTCCATTTTAGGAACATATACCTGATATTAATTTGCCATACATTTACATGAATGCACTGGCAACATATTGAACATTCTCTATTATTTGTCCACTCTTCATCAGTGCATGCAGAAGATTTTTTTTTTCAGTTTTAAACAACCGTTCTTTTTTTTCCACTAACGACTGGCGGCAGGGCCGTAGCTAGAGGGGGGGGTATGGGGGGGTGTGACACCCCCCCAACATTCATGGCAGTCGGCAAAATCATGTACCAGTTGGCAAAATGGAGGATAGGGGAGAAAAAGAAAGAGGGAAAGAAAGGAAGAAAAAAAAGAAAGGAGAGAAGGGGAGAGAGAAAGAAAGAAAGAAAGAAAGAAAGAAAGAAAGAAAGAAAGAAAGAAAGAAAGAAAGAAAGAAAGAAAGAAAGAAAGAAAGAAAGAAAGAAAGAAAGAAAGAAAGAAAAAAAAAAGGAAAGAAAAATAGAGGTATCAACTTCGAAGAAGGTTACGACTTATGGAGTAAAGACAACCAGTTGGCAAATCCAAGTCCATGTAGCCAGGCTTAGAGTCCTACTAGTCAGCAAAATACAAAGGACAAAACAGATGGAGCTATAATAACGCACAAAGTAAGCCCCCGGTCCTCCCCTAATATAAACAAGCTTGTGAGTTTGCAAATTATACCACAATTATTGACGATTTAACAAACACATTAGTTTTGTACAGGGAGCCGTTTTGTGGAGGAGCCGTGGTGTAGTGGTTCTGACTCTCGCCTTGTAAACAGAGGGTCGTGTGTTCGAATCCCACCGCGGTCTGGCGTCCTTTGGCAAGGCGTTAATCCACACTTTGCCACTCTCGACCCAGGTGCTAAATTGGTACCCGGTAGGATGTGAAAGTCATTGTAGCTTGTCCAGTACTGTGTGCGCCTCACCGGCGACTGACTGGAATACTCCCCAGGGAGTGGAGGATGTGCACACATTGTGTGCGGGAATGACTGATTGAATCCGATGACCGGGGTAATAATATATCTGTAAAGCGCTTAGACACGTCGTCCGATGTATTAAGCGCTATATAAAAAACGGATTATTATTATTATTATTATTTGTAAAATTAGAGGCAAGACAAAGTGATGTACAAGTACTGCCCCGTTTCAGAACTGAAAAGAACAGAACTCTGCAGTTGGCAAATTCATGAAGACAAGTGTACAACTTGTAGACTTGTCTACAAGTTTGCAATTGGCAAAAACACAAGTTATTATTGTTTTGTGTAGTGATATATGCTCTTTTCATGAATATATACTTGAAGTGACTGGCCCCTTTCCAGTCTGTGTTTACGTTTGCATTGGTGTGGACCGATATAGGTACCGGGCTGGTGTTAAATCAACACCAGCGTTTTTTTTTGCAGTGCACAAATTCCTAAAGACAGTCCTTAAAATGTCCCTTTTTCTGATCTAATTATAACAAATTTTCAGCTCGCACTTAGCGCTCGCATCACTTGATTAGTGAAATAGTAAATTCCTACAAACAAGCCATAGAATGCCCCTCTTCAGGTCTAAATTTCAAAAATTGTCAACTCGCGCTTCTGGGCCGCAATATTTCATTAGTGAAATACGTATCATGTTCATGATTACAATGACCACAAAAAGTGCTTCATGTGCTTAGTTGTGATTATAACAAAATCAGCAAGCGCTTGGCGCTCGCATTAGATGACTATGATGAAATACGTACGCACTTCATGAATTCCAAAAGATAGTCCTTAAAATGTCCCTTTTTAGGGTCAAGTTATACAAAAAATTTCCGCTCGCGCTTCGCGCTCGCATTGTTTGTTTTGTGAGACAGGTACATATCATGATTACAAAACTTTGCTTATAATGTCCCTTTTTAGGACTGAATATCAAACATTTTCAGCTCGCGCTTCGCGCTCGCATTATTTGATCACTAAGATACATATCCGTTTAATTGCATAGTCCTTAAAGTGTCTCTATTAGGTCAGTATACCTGGCAATTGAGCGCGCTTCGCGCGCCCACTTAATGACTCAAAATTTTTGCTGCCCCCCCCCCAATGCCGCGACCCACGGTACGCCACTATTAGCAGTAGCACTCTTGAAATTTTAGTTGAGTGTCTTGCACAGAAGGTCAATTAAAAATTAAAAAATCTTTGATTTTGATATTATTAATGCATAGGGTATATAATTATACTGCAAGTTAGCAACTACGGCACACTAGCCTTTCTATTTTGATCCAAAATTTTTATTTTTACAGTGCAAATATCTTTGTATATCTTTGTATAATTTACCTTAAAGTATTCACCAAATGCCACTAATTTAATTATAAAAATTCAAAATCTTTTGGCATGTGATTATTGTAGGGGGGGGGGGGGCACATCCCCCATCAGACTCCCCCTGTGCTCACGTTGGTGCGATCACGCCAAATTTAGTTGGCAAATTTAGCTGGTACACCCCCCCAACAAAATGCTTCTGGCTACGGCCCTGACTGGCGGCATTCTTCCGTTAACCCCTTTCCGATATTATGCGCGGCTTTCAGTCAGATATACAGGGAGCGCTGGTGCATGCAACAGACGTGGTCACGATGCATCGCTCTTAGCAGCCCGGGAGCGCTGGTCTTGAACGGATAACCGATGAGAAGTTAAATGGAAAGAAATATGTTCTACGCACCGCCAGTTAAGCGATAAGATTCTACATTTATAAGATCCACAGTGGGGAGAGATAAAGTGTAGAAAGGGGTTGTTTATGGCATATGGACCACCCGTTGATAAACTATGCATAGGCAATTTCACACATATAAAATAGATGTACCATAATTTTCTACAGTTCGGTCTTTAAAGGATTATTATAATAAATGTGCAATGTTTATATTTTGGGGGAAATGCATGATGCACTATTTTTTAAAGACGCAAGCCTTTTTCCTTCACATGGTGCTTTTGCATTTAGAACATTTCAATAATTGAGGCAGTTTTGTCAATGTACAGTGGGCCGTTTCCTAGGAGATACAACAAATGGTAACTTTGCCGTTATGAAGAATTCCATGGTAACGGGGCTCATTAGCCAATGACAATCAAAGTTTCCACGGTAGTTACAATAATGGCAAAGGTACTACAGTTGTACATGCAAGTCTTTCTGAAACGGGTCCAATATTAGTAGATGGTTGTTTTTCGCAAATGTTGTGATCGTCGGTAGATCTGTAAAAAAAAAACTATTTCTCAAACGCTATACATAACTATACCTGACTCAACAATTTGATAAATGTGAACCACAGAACAACATTTCGATGCTTGAACATGGTTCCACATTTCACCCATTCATGCTGAAAATCATGTCTTATATCATAGCTAAATGTTTCTTAGGCCTAAGTGAATTTCTGCTCTGGATACAATCGCAAAGATCGGCCAACGCAGTCACATTTTGTACACTTTTAGTGGGTTATGAAAACCTTTGCTGGCATGGTTGGAAGTCGGAAACCTGAGTACGCTTTCATTGCATTTCTTGTATGAAGAAAAAAAACATGGATATCATCCATCATGCTGCCGAAAGTGTATCATTGAGAAACTCAATTGACGGAATAAGTAGGGAAATGAGATGGCATTGCAATCTCGACTACCCATATTTCATTGACTTCCTCCTCCAGAAATGGAAAATACGCGTATTGAATTATGAATGAGAATTGATCCCTGCAGCATGTAGCGCGCCCCCAAATAAATGGATAAATCCACTTTGTTAGGGTGAAAACGCTGTAGCTATAACGATTGAATTTTTATTTGATGGAACCTAATGCTATCAATTTTCCCTCTTTCAACTAGCCCCCCTCTCTCTCTCTCTCCCCCTCCCTCACCCCCTCCTTCTCAACCCCCCTTTCTCAAAATATTTCTTCATTTCTCTTTCTCCGCCGTTTTCAAAATTGTTCATGTATTTTTATTTATCTCCTTTATTATGTATTTCCACGTCTCTCCATATAGCTGTTATTCATATTATGGATATATATTAGTAAACGTATTTTTTTATAGCCTTCTGTGACATCAGGCATGATAATTTTTAAATTCACTTAGAGCTCTTTCATTCTAAAGATTTCATCTTTTGAAATGAATGAAATAACGGGCGAGATTGCTCCATTCTGCTTATGCAAAATCATATCTTGCATTGTTCCGCTCTTTGAAATATTTTTGTCCTATTCTCCCTCTCTAGCTCCCCCTATCTCTCTCCCTCTTCTCTCTCCAAAAGAGTAGGACGTAATCCACATTGATTACGTCATACAATGTACCTGTAATCTTTGGACCTTATATAGCCCACGTGACCTTTCGGCGGTCTGTGTTATATGGTCGTGACTCAGTCAATCAAAATAAAATGCAAAAATGGCGAATGAGGATGGAATGTGGTGACTCATTTGGCTCCTTCAAAATGGACTGAAAGATATAAATAAATGAAGCAGACACTCATTTAATACATCAGCTGTCTCGTCTTGATGGAATATGATTGTGTATGCAATTACCTGATTTATTTTGAGATAGAGAGATCTTTAAATGGATTTCAAACGTGCTTCGTGAATGAAAGAAGTACTTGCTTTTTAAACATCGAACAAATATTTTGTTTTTTCGAAGATGCTTTTTAAAGGTAAAACAACCGCGCATACCTTACAGCAGAAACACGATTCTCGTCCTTTTTCGTGTCTAAAACTATCGCTTTTTAATTTCTAAGAGTTTGATATTTAAGAAATAGAATTCAATTAAATATTTCCAATTCATTAAAACAAGATGACAATAGCAATTAAAATATAAATGAATACAATGACAGTGTTGTTGGGAAATAATTATAACAATATATTTATAGCAAATTGGAAGATAGATAAATGGAAAATATGAATGCACTAAAAACCAAGAGAGAAATTATTAAACGCAGACACCAAAGGTAAATTTGATATCAATCAATCAAATACCATTATTCTATTCGCGTGTGGAGAACATTCTATTAATAGAAAATTGATCAAAAAGAATAAGATATTCCTTTGTTCCTTGGGGAAGTTAACTTTGCTGACAAGAATAGCGAAAAGCCACACAAGTATTTCCTATTTATAACCACAGATTAAACAGCAATATTTATCATTGCATATACATATGCTTTCCTTCCATGCGGTTGTCTTAGTGTGAATTAGTGTGAAGAGAAAAAAAATTATTGAGGCGTAAAAAGTATGAAAAAAGTAGAGAAGCAGAGAAAATAGAAGATGGCTATATAGATTGATAGCGAGCAAGAAAACATGCGTATTCACGTGTGCGTGTTTGAGTGTTTTGGGAGGGTGTGCGTTTGTGCTCGAGAGTGATTGAAAATGTGCGTGTGTGACAAAAAGATAACACAAATGCTTTTTCTTTTATACAGATAGAACGAGGCAGAGAGAAAGAGAGAGAGAGGGGGGGGGGCAAAGAGAGATAGAGATTTAAGAAGTGGGAGGTTCGAAAAGACGAATGCAATTAGCGGGTAGATTCCCACTGTAAGGCCAAAGTTTGTGTTCCGTCTTTCGTAATATTAAGTGCATACTCCACATGCAAGGCGAAATACTCCCAGTCAATGTCCCCTTCTTCTGGGCAAATGAAATCTAATGACAGTCCAAACAGTCCGATGTGTTTGGTGAAGGAAAAAAAACGAAGGCCTCTGAAAAAAAAGAAAGGTCTGCGTTTGATTAATCAGCAGATGACGGTGGAATAATTTTTCAATTATAGGAGAAGTGATTAGGCTGTTTGCATACAAATACAGCGACTATATAGCTTCTATGCGAATGACATAAAACAAAAAGTCACATTGTTTGCCCAGTCTCTGTCGCTATGTTCAATCTTGGACTCATTTCGATAGCAACGGTATAGAAGAAGTAAAAAAACACTGGATGACATGGAAATTTTACTTTCACAAAAATGAATTAGCTTAATGATTCTGATTATTTATCTCATGTCATTCAACATGAATTTTTTTTTTAACAGTAATTTCTGTTTGGAAAATATTAAAAATAAATGGTTTTAATATACCAATCTTAAACACTATTTTTTATAGACCCATGGAAAAAACAATAAAAAGTCAGTCAATGTAAAAACCAATACTCTTTTCACGGCTATAAAATGATTCGCTTAAATTTGTATAAAATAAGTTTATGAGAAAAAGTAATTGCATTTTGCCCTCCGCTATATATCGATGCATCAAAACTTCACATGCATGAAATAGAAGATAAATTACACATTATTGGATGGGCTGGTGCTATTCAATTTTTATAATTCTATCCGTTGATAAGGCAAAAACCTATGCTTAATCTGCATTCTATCTATGTAACATGAATAAAATGGTTACCAGTACAATATATATTTCAATCATTTGGATCGTTCTCATGCACAAAACATATACATAGTACATACATTTGGGAGTTACGAATTGTTCTCCAATTAGCATATCTGACCAAAAAATCATTGTTAACTGTGTCTACCGACCGTCATATTGTCTGCTTATTTATTAGATTAGACCTATCCATTTTTACAAAATGAATTGCCATATTAAGACGATTTCATGTAATTTTATATTTCTTTTGGTGGATATATTATATTGTATGTAAACAATTTGACAGAATTAATGGTCTTGCAATGGAAATGAATAATTTTCATTCTTTTTCTATCAAATTAAACCTTTCATTTGATATATTTTGGGGGAATTTTTTTTCCAGATGATTTTCCAGACAGAGTATGATTTATTGTTTACTACCTGGGAGATGAAGAAAATACTAATATCCTGCAAGGGAACACAGCTACATGTTACTGTAAATATTCCATGATCAATGTCATACTGTAATTTTGGTTAAACCAAAACCAACCAAAATATTTTCGTTTTTTGTTTATGTTCATGCCATTATGCGTTTTGATTTTTTTTTCGTATATAAAGATTCAATGAGCCCATCACATATCAAAATAGAATGTTCCGATTTATCTACCGCATGTTTCAACGAGAGAAGGGGATGTAGGAAACACTCGCGGTAAAAAGTCAGTCCACTGACAAATGCGTACTAAGTTACGTAAAAGATATGTTGTAGCTTTACTAATTCACTCATGAAGAGATTAATAAATCTTAGTGGAATTAATATTCAAGGATTGAATAAAACAAAATAGGAGTTGCAAATGCGCGACGTCTGAACAGATTCATGTTTAATCCGCCTTTTCTCAAATAACACATGTTCATGAATCCTCGGTGTTTTCTGTACCCTTTTATCATTCCATGCGGAAAATAGAAAATGAAAACGACGTATAAGAAAACCCTATAAGAGCCGGCGATTTACAATACAAGTGAATAAATTGATAAGGTAATCCAGTGCGATTCATCACTCTCCGGCGTGAGATCCTCACGAATATTTCTCACCGATTTGTTGTCTACGTCTTAAGTTGCTAAGCAACCGCGCTACGGTCTCTTGTTTCAGATTTCTCCCCCTCACGTGCACTTTTCCTGTTTTCCCTCCCTGTCCTCTCCTCTGAAATGCAATATCACCTAGACGAGTGGATTATTACGAGCCTGTCATAGAGGAAAGAAAGATACGAAATACACTTGAACAGAAATTGATTGATAGTGGATGATATAACAAGTCACAAAAGACACGACCATGAATTCATGCATATGCGACCTCGCCATATCCCTCTCTCGCCTACGTATAATAAATTCACTTACAATAATTCTTGATCCCATTACGAATTTTAGCGGAATGTATAATTGTCCGGCTGAATTAGTACAATGGAACTCTAATTCGATTTCGTTTAAGGAGATTTGTGTTAAAATACGCCCAGAGATGCTGAAGGCCAAAGTGCTCAATGTAAAACTGGATGCGATCAGGGCCCCGTATCACAAAGCTTAGCAATGATCGTATAACAAATTTTAACGATTGATTGCATTGACTAGAATGTACAATCAATCGTAAAAATCAAGCGTATGATTGATCGTTAAGCTTTGTGTTACGGAGCCCTGGTCAAGTGATAGTGTTTACAGACCAACGATTTAATTGAAATCAGTGGAGTAAAACAATAAATAAACATTAAAAATAAAAATCAACATTTTGGCTTGAAACACAAGCAAAACCAAATAAATAAATAAATAGCACCTGATTTCAACTTTAAATTCAAATTTGAGTTTGAAGATTACCCTGTAAACCATTGAAATAGTCTGCCTAATATTAATTTTATGGAGTATTATTTATTATTATTATTATTATATTACTTTATCATTTTTCCTTTTTACTTAAAAAAATGTTGATATGAGTCCCAGGCCTCCACTGGACATGAAATCACTACAATGTTCATAAAATTTTGAACATTTTTATATTAAATTCCATGCAACTTCCATGTAGCTCAGTGGACTTGTCCTTCAATGCTAATGCCTTCAAAATGTGTATTCAATCGAATGACCGATTCAAACTTGGAGAAATTAACAAATATTTTGTTCTCTGAAATCAGGACTATAAAGGCCATAAATAGGCAAAGTTATAATTAACTTTTAGTTTGAAAAAGTTTCCAAGCTTTATAAGAGAATACTGCGTGTGTTTTGCTATCATCAGGAGATATCGTAACTTACCAAAGGCAGCTTAGATATTAACCAGATTTTCTATAATTCGTCCTTCCCTTTTCCTGCATTGCTTGATCATGTGAATAGCTTCATCATAATTTGAAATACCCCTCCCCCACATCTCTGAGTATATACCCACTCTCCTTTTGTCACTTATGAAATATTCCCTTTCCATCCAATCGTCCCGGCTGAGAAATGAGTTTGCCTCGAGGCTGTGTATTCAGGGAGCGAGTAGTGACGGGCAGATAACATTTTCATGTCTCCTCTTCGAAAGCCGCGGAAATATTACATTATTTGATAGATGTTTTATTGGATGCTCGAATGAAGGGGGAAAAAACCTAACCACCGAGTGGTGACGGATGGTATGATAACACCACGCATTTCCCGAGATTTATAACCCCTTCCCATTACATGGGACATGATTTCTGATGAACTTGGACATGGCAAAATTCAACAGTCACACCAACTCGAAACCGACCGATAATTTGTGATTGGAAACAACGTCATACATTTGGTCATTCTGAGGCGGTTTCGCAAATGTGACAGTGTCGTTCTTCTTGAAGCGCCACGAAAGAAAGCAAATATTAGGACATTGAACATGCTCCACAAAAAGAGTAATGTTCTACACGAATGCACGGTACATGTGCTGTTTAGTAATGAGAACCTGAAACGGAAATCAGATGAATCTGTTGCTGTTTTCTCTTGAGTTGTTGTAGCATTACCGCTATGGCATTATTAAACAAAATTGTGTACACGTTTCAGCAATATATGTACAAAATGTACATTTCGGAATTAAAGATCTCTCGTCCATCAAAATTAATGATATGCCTAAATGCTTTTTAAAGGAAGATAACATTTTATACATGATCATAATATTCTTTATCGGAAATACGGACATGTTGCTTATAAATCGATTTTTTATTCATTATCTTTAGATTCCAGCCACTTTTATACAGGCTTTCGATCAATTCCCATTGATACTAATGTTTTTCTCAATAGATTATTCCTCCTATATGAATGTAAAAATATGTCCTTAGCTTGAGCTATCCTGATTTAAAATCTGACAACCCAAAAAAATATACAGTTATTTAGCGGTCATTGCATTCGTCGGACAAAATTGCATTTGTGTATATAAACAAAAATCAATTTCATGTAAAATCTTTACAAAAGTCATGTCTCGGTATGAAATTTGGTTTTTCAGTACACATGTAGTTGGCATAACATGGAGAGCTTTTGTGAATAACCCGGAACTGGAATTGTTTGTGATTTTTCTGATCTATATGCTATAGGATTATTTGTATATTGGTCCTTATTATTATGTCACAGCCACACCAAATGAAACCCATTCTAAATCAATTGATGGTATATTACTTAAAATAAAAGTAACTTAACTTTCATCGTTCTGATATCATTTTATTAGTATGACTGATGCATTGTTCAGACAGCTTTACAGACAAATATTGACTCGATTGATTTTTCTGTCTTTACAGACTTTCTATCCCCACTTTTTAATCATTTCTTGTCATGATTCGATCTTTTACAGTTTTTTGTGGTTATTCTTTAAGCTAGCTCTATTTTCTAAAAGGAAATAATGACAAAATAAATATAGTAAAATTCATTCACAACGTACGATTAAAATTTTCTTATCTAAACAGCATAAGAATAATGAAAAGGCAGCAAAGATATGGAAGTAACGAAATTTGTTTTAAATTCTCCATTACCTAAGGTAAAGTCATTTAAAAAGAACTTTCAAAGTTTATATGATTCAATTAAAGCTCATCAAATATCAATTATAAATAAGGTCTAGTTAAGTGGTCTATGAAATATTGTTGATAAAATGTTAAATTTTGTTGATAATTTTATGAGTGTTGCTGAAATATTAAAACAAATATTTGATTCAGATATGAACTAGGGAATTTCATATTTCGAAATGACAGATATTATTGTTATCAACTTGTCTATGACCATGGAGGTACAGAGTAAAACTCCTTGCTGTGGCAAAAATAATGAATAAATAACGTACCCATTTATATTCTGGAAGAGAACAATCATCTTGAAATTCTAGTTACTTGAACATTTTGACATCGTTTGAAGCATCTTTTAATACGTTTGTAGCATGTAGTCTTGGAGCTCGTTACATACGACCTTACCAAATCACTTTAAATAACGTGCATTGCGTCATATTATGGTGTATTGGAAACTAGATAGGCATAATTATGAAGAAAGTAAGAGGTGCTTGTATTTTATTCATGCTTTGAGGGACGTACAGAAGATAATTTCTTTCGTGGTTAAGTAATTTACGATGTCATTCTACAATAGCTCTGATATAACGCGAGATAGAGGCCAGGGCTGATACTGCTTCAGCCTTCAGCTAGCAATTACTTCTCTATTTTGTTGTAATAGGAAAGATGAGTCGTGTCGAGTGAAATATATATATATTTTCAAGTGGTGTAGAAGTCTGGATATGTCGAATTAAGATATCTGTTTCGATCTTGATCTTTCTTTTCTTCCCTTTTTTGCTTAATTTTTTGTTTCTTTCTTCTTTCTCCTCCCCGTTCTTCGTAAATGCTCATTCTCTCTGTTGCTGTTAGTGATATTGTTGTTGATGTCGTTGTTCTATTGCTCCTGCATTTCTCTTTCTTTCTCCCTTTGTTCTTATATTTAAAGATATACATATACGCCATCTAGGAATGTTTGAATTTGTATTATCTTCCACTTTATTGTAATATAGGCCTATCCCCCAATCCGACACACTGTTAGAAAATCTATCCTTAAAATGAAAGAAGTTCCTGCAGCAGAGTCTCGAGAACACCTGAAATCTTACCAGATTGTGTAATCTTACAGGAAATTGGTATTTGGTGTATGGAATCTTCAAATTTCCTTGAATAAAACACCCTTTTCCCCTTTTTAAACAGACCTGTTCTGTTAAATTGCAGAAAAATTCCTGTTCATGAATTTACAGAATGATTCTGTTATTGCTTTCTGCAAAATCTTCGTTTTTTCTGTAAAATCACGGGTTTTTTAACAGTGCAGTTATACTTGTTATTTGTTAATGAAATTGGTATCACAACACTTACATCATAACGGAGAAATTGAAGGGAAAAGATTAACATGCACATTTGAAAAAACCTATTGTTTTCTGTCTTCTCTTTTGCATCTCCCCCTGTCTGAAACCGTGATATACATGGATGTCCTCCGAAGCCAACGTTTATGCTCATTCACACCAAAGAAACCGATATCAAACCTACCAATGGTATACCATTCAAAATATCGGAAAAGGAATGTGGAGTCGGTCTTGTGTGGTGTGGCTGTAGCATTAGGATCCTTGCATTAATCTCCTTCCATTATACGCGTTATACTCCATGGCATTATCCACCTTTTCTCTATTAGTCCCGGATGTGTGAGGCCTCCAGTCTCCCTCTCTCCCTCCCCTCCTTCTCAGTATTGATCATATTCGTTTCACTTACTTCATTCACATTTTATCCACCTGCGGCACCAAATAATTTAATACCTCGTTCATCTCTGTCCCCTTCTCCCACTTTCCATTGCCTCTCGCGTGGTTTATGATGGCGTCTCTTCTTCCTCTTCTCATTCTTTATTCAGCTTACCCTTTCATCCCCACTTGCTCCTTTTTCCTCCCTCGCACTCAACCAGTTTTAATCAGAAATTCAATCCATCTCTTCCTCTCTCTCCTTTTCTCAATCTCCATCTCTCCTTAACGTTACCCTTTTCCCGCCCCCTCCTAGCACTTATTTTTTTTCTCACATTCTCCTGTCTCTCATAAAATTGTGCTTCGAATCTTCTTGTGTATATGAAATTAAAAAATATGGTGTAACGATATGAAGAAAGGAATAAATAAACAGAGTGGAGGAAGTGCCGATATGATGATAATTATGATGATTATGATGATAATGATAATGATAATATTTACATGGCGCTTAATATATTGCGTCTCTAAGCGCTTTACGTGTACATATTATATTATTATTACTTTATTATTAAGTATTGGTATTTTCATATATATATATATATATATATATATATATATATATATATATATATATGTGTGTGTGTGTGTGAGGGTGTGTGTGTGTGTGATGGTGTGTGTGTGTATATATAATGATAATAATAATAATAATAAATGAATATTATGATATAGAAAGAAAGGGGAGACGGAGAGTGGTAGACCATGAATGAAATGACATATATAGCAAGCTTCATGCATCCAAGTTGGATTCCTTCGATTTTTATTTGCTCTTACTTCACTTAACTAATGCACATAGATCCAGAAGATTTGAGCATTTTGCTGATCCATGATATCCATTATTCTAACGCTATCCATTGCACAAGCAAAGTAATGAAACGATTGGTTATTCTATGAGAGCAAATTAAAACAGTATTAATGTTATTTTCAATAACAATAAGCATGAGGTATTTAACATTGATGTTAAAGTTTATATTAAAAATAGCACTTTTGCTTAATGTTTAAGCAATATCTGTTCAGTTCCTATGGTAAACCAGGTGTTATCAATCGTTTTACATTACATGGGTAATCTTACAAAGCTATGACAATGAAGCAAACAAAATAGAAATAATAATTTTGCCAGGGATTTTCCCTACAGCTACGTCCCATATAGCCCATAAATAAAATAACTTCTTCAGCAATACTTTTATAGATCTTATGTAGTGATCTGATATATTTGTTTATGAGATCTTGACTATATGGAGAATAAGGGAAAGACGGGATTTTACGGGCAGAATTTAAAAAATCTTTTAGTAAGAGATTTTGCTTTACATAGAGAAATTCATCATGTTACTTATATTCAATCTTTCTAAATTATTTTGATATATGCTTTCATTATGAAAACTTTAGTTTTTTTTACTTCAGCGAAGTAAAATGTGATAAATCCTTTTGGCCCTTATCAGATTTGATGTACTCTGATAATAGGACGCTCTTTATCAAGACATAAAATAATTTGGATTTGAAATTCATTCAAACAACGTCTGCATTATTATAAGCAATATCATGAATTCGATAGGAAAGTACTTTTGTTTTACCGACGAACGTTGAAATAACACTCATATATTTCAAATCAGATTGACTTATGTGAATGTTGACGTTAATCTTGTTACAGAAGGTGCGTGTGTTTGTACGTCCTAGTAACCTCTCCGTATATTCATTTCATTTTGACGGGGCCATTTTATGAGATTCCGTATTTTATTCTTGGCACAACCCGAAGCGACAGGTATTATGAGCCACTGAAACATATTTGACAGGTAATAAGTGCTATTTACACTCTCTACTGAGCGAGCCATAACGATAGAGTTAATATTTCAGACCTATATGAGAATACATACTATCGAACAACGATGGAAGTGAAATGAAAAAGTGTTAAGCAAAGCGTTTTCACCAACCGGTAAACCCGTTAAGTAGATTTGTACGAATCGCGCCAGGGAAAGATTTTAATTTTGATATATAGAATTATTCACCTATAATCACACTTAGCATAAAGATCATTTACACGGATCCACTGTCTTTGAACAGAGGACACTAAAAACTAGGTTATACTTCTGGATTCTCGGTAATTGCTTGCGAAAGTGATATTTTGTTTAAAAAAAGAATTTATCTATGGAGAGAATGTGTGACGTTTTGTATATTGTGCGTGTGTCATTTAATTGATTTATTATTACATATATTATATTAGTATATGTTTAAACAGATTGCTCTGTTGATAAAATCATACGGGAAAGTAAAGTGTGCGTGGGTGTGTGGTCAAGATGTATGGCAGTGAGTCCAAACTTCGCGCGTGTCCATACTTCGCGGACGGTCATTATCTAAAAAAACTAGCCAATATCCTTAAAATCTGACATAATCAACGTGCAAAGCGACCTAAAATTACCCTTTGATGTAAGTTTCTTTAGGATGAGTTCAGTATTCATGAAAATATTGACAAAAGATCGGCAAATTTGTCACCGTTAGCGCCCGTTTTGAAGAAATCTGATATTCTCAACAAGCATCACGATATCACGATTTTGCAAGCAGAAATCATCAAAAATGTGAGTTAAATGTGGTATTAACCGATTCTATAGCATTTTGCCGTCAATCTGATATAAATATTTCACTTTTTGAGCTTGAGTTTTTGTTTAAATCTCCACAAAAACTTTGGTCCGCGAAGTTAGGTCACACTTTTTCAGAACGGTTTTTCCAGCACAGCGCGCATTCGCCGATCGGAATAGAATTTTGAGATAGCGAAAACGGCGAAACCCCTTGACCTACTTTACATTTTCGTACATGATTTTATAGTTTACGATCTTGCCGTCAATGTGGTAACTATTTCTTGAATTTGTTTTGTATAAATTATGAATATTTTGTGAACAAATTTAAGCCTGATGAATATTTTTGAAAAGTCCGCGAAATTTGGACACCCCATCATATACATATATATATGTAGAGAGAGAGAGAGAGAAATGGAGAGAGCAGAAATATTGCTTGTGCACTCTAAAAATATTGGGTAAAAGTGCTCCATGAGGGTAATTATGTGTCCAACCAACATGGGCATTTCTTTTGGGCAAGTTTATCGAGTGTGATGAAAAGTTTGCCCATTCTAAAGTAATTGCTGCTTATTTTTTCCTTACTGGACAATATGTTTTCCGCATTGGGTAAAATACTGCCCCAAATTGGTGGGACACATAATTACCCTCGTGGTGATAAAAAATTTACATAACATTTTTTACAATGCACATGTAGATCCCATGCTATCACATGCTTCATTTGAAATTTACATAATTTTTTTCCCTTTGAAGATGCACTACCTCTTGAAATCAAGGCAGCGTGAAGGGTTATTGAGCTATCTTTCTCTTAGAAATCAATCAATTTCATGTTTCCTTGAGAGTTGCGGAAGATATACGTTTTGTATTCGTCGCATCGTTGCTTATCTCTCAGCGACTTCATCATCTCTCTCTCTCTCTCCCTCTCCTTCTGTCTCTTTCTCTATTTCTAGCTGAATCTCTTTTTTCTTCATCGTTTATTCACAACGCGACAAAAAATAAAAGCGCCAATTTTTCAGCCACTTAACAAGTCTGCCTGGCTGAGAAATTACTAGTTATTCTCTACAGAGTATGCTTACCTATTTTCAAAAGCTCTTTTCGCACACGGCTGCCATGGCAACGGAAGCTCTTTTTTTATATATACATGATGCCTGATTCCAAAAAGAAAGGACAATGCACGAATCTGGACGTCTGCATGAATTGACATTTCGATTTTTTCCCCCTTCGTCTTTCTCTTAGATTTTTTTTCTTATCTCGTCTCACAATACTAGATAACAACACTCTGTTATGGCGCCTTGTAAATTAGCTTCGACTTTATCTATTCATGTAGATCCTATCAGATATTATGATAAATCTTCAAAATGTGTGGTCACAGCTGACATTTATGAAAATAAGACTACGCATTCTGATGATTTTTATATTTTAATCCAGTATACCATAAGCATTATTTCAACACTTACTGATACGATAAGTATACCTATCCATGTGTGATTGAAAACTCAAATAATCACTAATTTAGCTGATAGTCTATCCCTTACAATCCTTTGGTCAGATAGGAAAGGCCAGAATTCAAAGCCAAGCTGTAATTTGTTTTACATATATATACGATATCGCGATATTACGGCAGGTATAGGGTCTCACAAGTCGCTGTGCTGCACCATCCATTTTAAAGAACATCTGATCAGGATGTTAGAGTATTTCAATTGGACGTTAAGCATATTTTTCTGTATAAGGACGTGCTGTAAGTTGTAGGCTACAACTCAATATTCTTCATTCTGGTAATATTTGGCAATGTTCTAAAAATAGCAATATTTACAAAATTCGCCACCTTTAAAGTTTAATATTTGATTTAAATGCTATTTCGGCGAATTAATTATGTTTTTTTACTGAATTCATCCTTGTTTCTCAGCTAAATCGTGTATGATTAGAGGTTGGTATTTTGTAGAGAGAGAGAAAGAAAGAAAGAAAGAAGGAAGGAAATAAAGAAAGAAAATAAAGAGAGAGGGAGAGAGAGAGAAAGAAAGAAAGAAAGAAAGAAGGAAAGAGAGAGAAAGAAAGAGTTTATAAGGAGATATTTTATTAGCATGATGTATAACGGTTACACAACCTCGAGGTAAGATGCGATAGCACCGATATATCATGAATGCTTAATAAGATTGAGATGAATTAGGGCTAACCGCCGGACCGCTGTAATTGAAATGTCAGCCTCTTATTAATTACATTGCACTTATGTTCTCTTATGAATTTCGTGTGCAGCTTATTTCTTACTCTAAATTACGTTCATTCGATTTGAATTAGTTTTCCTAAAATTATCACTTTAGTTCTATTTAATTTTGTAACTAAAAATTTGGAAGAAACAATTAAATCAAAAGAATACTCTCATTAGTCCCCTTTTTTCCAAAGGATACATAACGATTTACCAAAAAAGAATAGAAAACAGTCATCATTGTATAGTACATACTCGTCTTTACAATAATGAACGTGAAATAACCCCCAAACACAATGAAATGATATGAATTTTGATATCATTAATACAGAGCTCAGTACTAAATTTAGTTTTACTATTTGTAGTAAAACGTATAATTTTCATTTCAGAATTTAGTATGAATAATTCCATTCACCCAGTTTTACGAATATTGGATTACAATATTTCCTGTAAAGCCACTGTAGAAATTAAATTCCTCGTTTGCAAAGGAAAATAATCTTCAAACATTTACAAGTAGAACCTTCATAGTGTGATATATTTAGATCGAGCGAGCACCAAAGAAACGGAGAAATTGAAAAGAATGAATTTGAAAGAGAGAGAAATGGTGGGCGATCGCTAGAAAGTGATGAGGCATGATGGCATTGGTATGGTGTTTTCACAAAAGAGTATGGGTAATATGAGACAAGAATATCCCTCCAAAAACTGGGCTACTGCCCTATCTCTTTCAGGTCTTTTGGCTTCTCCTCGCCTCAGACACCAAGTCGGAAAGATTCCTGCCTGCCCGTGAACATTTGGTATGGTTTTGCAGCGCGACTCAGAACGGATTCAAGAACAGAGTAATTGTATTGAAAACGCCTGTCAATTGACAAAGAACCGCTGACAAGTCTTTGTCGAAAGTGGTTGAACTGGAAGAGAACTTCGTCCTATGGTTTGGCGCTGACGAACAAAATGCAAATATGTAGTTTGTCAGGGGCCCAGGACTAATCTACTGTTTTGATTAACCCTTTTTTCGACAAAAAACATCTTGGTTACCCTTTATCATGACAATACGGGTGCGTCGTGGTCTAGTGGTTCTGGCTCTCGCATTTCAAACAGAGGGTCGTGGGTTCGAATCCTAGCCATGGCGTGTTTTCCTTCAGCAAGAAATTTATCCGCACTGTGCTGCACTCGACCCAGGTGAGGTAAATGGGTACCGGCAGGAAGTAATTCTTCAAAAAGCTGTGCGCACCAGAATCGGTAGACTAGCTTAGCCGGTGTAATATAGGGGCGCCTTGAGCACCTAGCAAGGTGGATACGTGCGCTGTACAAATCCTATATTATATTTATATTATTATAATACGTTTTCTATGATCTTCAACCCATTCTGCGTCGCGGTGCCAAAACTTGTTATTGTCAATCTTGACAGGGTTGATGATTCGGAATAAAAACAGGCAAGCGTTTGGCTCTAAACAGAATAATTACTTACATTGGCATTAACAAAATAGAAGAGCATTTTTTTGATAATGCATTCAGAAAGGTTTTTTAGGGTTAGATCTCTAAAACAAAATGACATATATTTCAATGAAATCTCTTTTTGATGAGATATATAACTTTAAGTTGACCAAAATAAGATATTGTAAGTTTTCTTTGAATAAAAATATATAATTTTATGGCTAAAATCTTCTTTTTTTTCGGAATAAGGAATGGATAACTTCAAAATGGGAAATATTTTTAGGCCAATGTTAAGAAAATTGTATGTTTCATTTCTATCAACAGAGAGCGTGATCGAAGTCGAAAAAATACGATATGGGGGAGGTTGTTTCTTTTCTTTTAATTCGGTAACGTCTAATGACCTAATTTCATAGTCTCCTCTGCACCCGTCCTCCTCATATACCCTTCCCTGTTCTATCCGACCTTCTCTACCCGAATTTCTGCCGATAAGCCACCGCGCCCCCACAATTCACCCCATGTCAACCCTCGAGTCTTCCCCTTCTAACTGACGAGATTCCATCGATACATGGCTCGGAGCTGTAGCCGTTGTCATAGCGTCACACGATCTTCCCTTTTCACTTCGGCTTGACATCGACAGGAAGACCTCGTTCACTATGTCTCGCAGATAATCGAACACATCTTTCCCGCCATGCCACCAACAAAAGAAAATTAAGAAAGGTATAATGGGAGAAAAACGAGAGAAAACCCTCTGAAAATTAAATTGACTGTTCGACGTTTTAGAACTGTAATGGTTGAGATAGGTTTTCCAAGTTGTATGTATGATGTCTGCGAAACAATCTTGAATTTAGAAGTGCAGGACAACCAGGGAAATGTGTATTATATTTGTTTCAAATATCTATTTTGAAAAAAAAACGTCTTCCATTTAAAACTGAATTGCTATACAAGATAACTTTTCAGAAGAACTGTAGCGCCAGTAATAAAACCAGTGGTCATTCATTAAGCACTAAAGAATAATTATATTGTACAGCGTCTACTCAACGACATTGTGAAGATCATTTATTCACTTTACATTATTAATCAAATGGTATAGTGTGTGTTTGTGTGTGTACATCATTATGTGTGTATTGGGAATTATTTCAGTGGCAAAATTTGGTATATCTTTCTTTAAACTTTGCATTCATCATTTTTAAAACATGGAACAGGAAAGGCGGAGGTTTATTGCATATTCATAAATGTTTGCAGTGAAATGCATTTAACGCGATTTAGCAAATAGCCAAGTTTCGACAGGTTACACAACGCGTGGCAATGTGTATTCGTATTAACTATAGCATATTCACCAAAAACTAAAAAGATATGCAGCAGCCCTATGTTCAATCAAGGCGTACGTTAAAAATGGTGTTATGTGTAATCTCACTTCCTTGTTACAAGTTAAAGATGTTTTATGGGATATTGCAAAATTCTAGACTGCGAAAAAAGATCATCCAGTGAAAATAGGAAAATTTGTTTTCTTTTGTGAGATGTGATTTGACATTGCAATGTCGAATGGTTAGAAACGCAGTGCTCTCCACCGGGTTGTTTTTATATATAGCTGGAATAGGGGGTAGTAAACACTCAATGTCACTTATGAAAAAGGTCATGAGCAAATTACTTGCTATGCAGGAAATGTCTATTTCTTTTTCGTCTTCCCTCTCCTTCCATCCAACCTCTTTCTATCTTCCCTGCTCTTCTACACCACTCTCTTTCTTTCTCTTATTTTATTTTCTTCTTCTCTCCCTCGCTTCTCTTTGCGTTGATTCTTCTACAGTCATGTATGTTTGTGTTGGGCAAGCGAGAGTGGAAGACGGCGAATGCCGTAGACGAATTCCCAGCCGACTTGGCTGATCACATTTAATTTGGCTGCTAATTTAATGTGCGCTTAGTAATAATTGCTAATCGAATCGAGGGAAATCAACTGAGTGTTGGAGTCCTCGAGAGCCCGGCATCATACCCCATGTCTTGTTATTGCAGCTAAATCACCAGTCCCACACGCAAGCAATCCCGTTGGATTTTGCAAAAGGGGGAGAAGATATCGAGCCTGCATGCGTAATCCCTTCCCATTTTCATTTTCGGTCAAACCTTACCAGTTGACTTTCGACTGAAATGTTTATTGAATGTCCTGACAGCTAGAGCATACGTCTCTACACCCTCTTGAGGCTTGTTGATTGAAAGTCAGCAACGCAGTCATCTTGAAGTAATCCTTGATCATCATACAGGCTTACCCTAAATTAGAAAACAGAGGAAGCACTAGATCTTAGTCCATCTATATTACCGGTAGACGTACGCATACCGTTCCAATTTCCGCGTCCCTCAAATCAGGATCAGCATTTACATATGATGCTAGAGATAGTTAAAAGCAAGGACAGGTTGTCAAGCATTATCCTCTGCAATTTCGCGCCTTCGAATTTGATTACGCGCCGTTTGTTGGTTGCTTGACATCATATCAGTGCTTGGCTACATGCAATGTGTTTGGTAGTCTCACTTTTCCATATACTTGTCACTGGTCCATTTGGGTGGACAAATCGATACAGAAATGCTACATCACAGACTTGATGCACCATCTCCTGACACTTCTCAAGGCAGTTCATTACTGATGCACCGAATGAATTTGAGATGAGCCGTCTTCTCTGACCAATCCGAAATGCCACCTTGTCGTTTACGCGGGTAGGTCAGGCTGGGATCATTGCAACCGACTCGAAGGCCCCAACACTTCTCGGAAATGCAATCCTAATTGAATTAATGTATGTGAATTTTAACTGTTGACAGCACCATAAAAACAAAGAACCGGATTTATATGCATACAGACTGTTGACTATCATGATATGAAAACAAGATAAAGGCCGTACTACTTATTTATTTGTGGTCTTTTATCATGTTAATAGGCAACTTTTCCTTGTACAGCTGCATCAACTTGGCGTTGTGGTGTGCGCTGGTAATCCAAGCTACATCGGGGAAGTTAAAATGCTGAAGTTCGATGTTCGAGCCTTGGTCAAGTCTTTAGGATGACGACGTTAAATGTCATTTCCAAACGTAAATAGTCATATGTGATTGAGACACTTCTGTTAAAAACCAAAACACACACACACACACACACTTACAGACTAATAAAAATAAGTAGCATATTTGGAAATAACCGTAACCTAAATTCATAATTCCAATAATTCCAGTATTTCACTGCTCATCTCTTCGTAACCCATGCAGATGGTGACGTCAAGGTTCCCCTTCTTGGTAATTTTGCGCTCTTTGACTGCAGTAATGTAAGTTTGCCCTGCTAACCATTCCATGCACGTGCAACTACTTTGTCAGACTGTTCGCTTGATGAATCCGTAATCTAAATTCGTGATTTGCCTTAATTCTGAAGAGGACCCTTAAGAAAGCATTTTCAAGACGACCCATTATGTTTACATCAAAAGCTGTTTCATGGAATCGTTGCTATTCTTGTATAATCTCCAACACTAGCCGGAGAATGGAGAAAAAAAATTATCATCCCAAATCTCGCCATTAAATAGCTGTGGTCTTATTCATGGACATTATCTTTATTATAGCATTACTTGCATAATTAAGTCGTATATCGTGTATAAAATGCAGTCTTTGTAAACTGGACTGTACTTTTTGTATTTATCATAGTCCATAACATGGCACAATATCGTCACTTATCTTATGGCATGAACACCACTATAGCCTTATATGAGAATCGATGGTAATTATGTATTTTAAAGACAATAATATATTGGTAGTTTTGTTCTTAAATCAAATGATGATAAAATTATTTGCGAATGTTTCGTATTGTTAACTATACAAATAACTTGACACATGTAATCAAACAGTCATGAATTTGAACTTAATAAAAGTCAACCTACACTCTTAAAAATGTTGGGCAACATACTGTCCACACAACAATAATGGTTAAAACGTTATCAAATTCTTGGTAGTTTTAAACCAATAATGTGTGCTTTGGGTGAAGACTACACAGCATTGGTTGAAAACAACCCAGAGTTGGATACAATTTTTAACCAATTGTTGTGTGGACAGTAGGTTGCCCAACAATTTAAGAGAGTATGATGTAACTCAAAATAATTATAACGAGCGAGTGGGGTCAATAAAAAACGATGGTATTGCGCTTAAAAACGGATTTTAATCGAATGTGGTTGTTACTTTCGCTAGTATTTACATTTAAATCTATTTTGTATGATTTGATTGTGATTCTGTTCTTGAAATTATCAAAATGGTCACAAAGATATACTCGGTGTGTATAGTGAGTGCACTCCCACACAGAAACAAGAGCACCCAGCATATGATTATCGTAAGCAGATGAGACATTATAATTTGATTAAATAAATTCTTCATTGGAGTTATATTAACTTACGACATTACACATCAGTATGCAATAAAAACTACAATCGAATTAATGGCGTCATATACATTATGAATCATACTTTGTGACTTGTTGTCCTTATAGTACAACTAGTGCACATTACATACTCTTGTTATGTTGTCAGGTGGGAACTCCCCTAATGACCATGGGGAAGAGTAGCCATGGTCGGATCTTGAACTTTGCATTGATTCAATTAAACTTGATTATTTTTCTTTTCCCGACTGAATGTCTTATGATAAATTTATGTGACTATTCATGAGGAGAATGGAATTGCGTTGACCAAAATAGCACTGCTCGCTTCTTTCAATTCGCATGTCAACGCCACATTTTCCCCTGTGTTTATGATCTTCGGAATTCGGAAACAGTCACAAATCATCAAAACCTTTTTAATAAAGACCTACTAAATGAGAAAACATTAGAAGATATTTAGTAAAATAATTCCATACGATGTTTTTTTAGGGATTCGTTCTTGTCAACGAAAAACGCTGTTCTTTTGCGAAATGAAAACAGTTTATCAAACACATGAACGATTACATTTTCCTATTCATTTGTATCTACCTTTTCAGGAGGAAGGGTGGTGCGGGGGCTTTCATGCGCATCATGAAAACGTCCAGTTTGGATGTCCCTTCATGTGCACAGCTGAACAATCTAATCATAATCATTTTAAAAGATCAAAACTGGATTGAGTAGCATTTCTAATGTGAACATTCTGACTCCCGCATTCTCTGCCGTATGAGACCATCACAATCAACGTGCAGTATCCCCTCGAATAATCGAATTACTTGAGAAATGGCGAATACAGCTTTCACCGTTTATCCCTAGTGTTTGGCAACATTACCGTGTCATGATGCATCATAATACCCTTTTTTGTGACAAAATCTAGAGGAATATTCACACGGAAATGGATGGAACTCAGTAGGCTTAACATCGATGGCGATATCTTTTTTTTATTTTTATAAATGTTGGAAACAACCATGTCTGGTGTCGACCTAACGTCACTGAGTTCTTTTCAATATTGTCGGTAACAGTTTTCATAGTTCCCCCCGAGGCAACTGATTATTGTACAGGTAAGAGGCACCCTGATAATAAATTAGAATATTAATTGGCAGAGACGTCGAGCAAGATGATGGGCCATGTTGTCGGTAGTAGGTGATGAAGGTGACATCATAACAATGTTATACCATGCAAACTGGTTAAAATCCAGCTTATATAAATATAGTCCTGTTGCTATTCTGCTATGTGACCACTGAATCTACGGACATTTTCTCTAATTCTTCCTCTTTCTCCACCTCTCCCTCCCTGTCTCTCTCTCTCTCTCTCTCTCTCTATTATCCCCCTCTCTTTCTGTCGGTCTCTCTCTCTCTCTCTAACATCTTCTCATACACACGTATATTTTGTTATTCCATGCACACATATACACACGTACTTCCACATTCTTTCTCCATTACTCATACACACCCACACATACAACTGCCACACTAACACAAACATATATGCAATCTTCCTATAACCCCAAGAATAATTACACCCCCTACACAGCCTTTCGCTCTGTGTTCCTTTTCTATCTGAATTGATGCCAGAATTGTTACGTAAGACTGTCTAAAATCCTGTAAGTCCATATCTAACTTAGATGTCTCATTATGAAAAGGTGGTCATATTTAGTAGTTTTACCCCCTCCCTTTGTCTTGCTCTCTGAATTTCTCCCTTCCTCTAATCCTATATTGCTTTTCATAATTATTATATATCCTTCGAAGTGTTCCTGTCTATTCCCCTTTTCTCCCTATCTGCTCTTCTACTCACGTACAACCCAGCAGATTCGCAGTCAGAGTTACTGATGTATTTGAAAAAGATTTAATACAATTGTTATTAAAAAAAAACTAGAAATCCTTATTATTTCGAAATGAAACCCTAAAAAGTATTCGTCGTGATCGGCTATGATATAAAAATAAATGTCATTAGTATTTTCATCGTAAATATGGTTAATGATCCAGGTTTAAAACCATACAAGTGTTATTAAATTTGATTTGGAAAATAGTGGACAAAGTGAGAAAAACCTTAAAACCCTCCATTGTTCTCGAAAAAGTTGTATCCCCTGCCTCTCTTTTGTTGTCTTATTTTCTTTCTCTATCATCCTATATTGATTTTCATAATTGTTTCTAAACCCTTCGTAGTGTCCCCCGTCTATTTTCCTCTTTTTATCTGCTTTTCGATGCAATTACAACACAGCGGATTCATGGTCAGAGTTACTGAGATGTACTTGAAAATGTTTAAATACCATTTTGATAAAAAAAACACTAAGAATCCGATTTATTTCGCAATAAAAACACATATCAAGTATTTTTATCGTAATAATGCTAATGATATAACTTTCAAACCATTTAAGCGGTATTCAATATTGATTAGGAAAATATTGGACAAAACTGGTAAAATCTTGAACCCTTTAAATACGCGATTGGTTGCTATTAAGTCCAGTGGCGTAGCTAGGATTTTTTTCCCGGGGGGGCACTGGGGGGTCCTTGCTTTTTCAGGGGGGGCACCGACTATTTTTCCGGTGTGTGTGTGTGTATGTGTCACAAGGGCGGATCCGAATTTCGCCAATAGGGGACGGGGCCCGAAATTATCTTCACCTATATCAGTCACTTCTTAGTTTTATTCTTATAAAACAACATAAACATGAAATAATCTCATAAGTCTGATAAAAAGTGCGAGCGCGAAGCGCGAGCGATTTTTTTTTTTACATTCATGTATTTTTAATTTAATTTTCTGGGCAATGTTATGTGTGATCCTGAACAAGATTCGTATGTAACTAGATGGCTACTGCGAACGCCAAGCGCGAACAGAAATTTTCATCAACTGTTCTAGCATTATCGAAAAGGGACCTGTTAAGGACTGCTTACAGTTACCCACGAAGACGTTATATATTTCGATAATGCGAGTGCGAAGCGCGAGCAAATTTTTTTTTACATTCCGACCTAAAAAATGGTCATTCTAAGCACTTTTTGTATTAATAAATGGGATAGGTATGTTACTAAACAATTGATGCGAGCGCAAAGCGCGAGAGGAAGAAAATTTAGATTTTAGACCTAAAGCGGGACATTCTATTCATATTTTGTAAATCATAAATAGGATATAGTCAATTGGGTATCATTAATAATGCGATCGTGAAGCGTGAGCAGACAATTATTGATTTTCTGATGTGAAACTGGATAATTCAAGTACATGTACATTTCAAATAAAGAACATGCAGGCTATCGCGCGTGTTGTAGATGTAGACCTAGAATCTGGGCATTCTGAATACATTTGTTTAATGGAACATTATGGAATACACGTAGACAATATGAACTTCGCAAATCAAACAATGTGACCACGCAGCGTGAGCTTAAAATGCTGATATATTATATGTAGACCATAAAACGGACATTTTACAATGTATTCAGAATGCTCCATATCAGCCTATCGAGCAAGATATGAATTTAATCGAACAGGCAATTCTGGCGCAAAGCGCCAGCAAAAATTTCATATAGTAACATAAATAGATTTGTTTTTTTAATTACATTATTTCATTCACTCGTCTTCCTCCTTTTATTTTCTTCTTCTTTTTTTCTTCTGTCTTTCTTCTTCTTTTCCTTTTTCTTTTTTTCTTTTCTTCTCCCTTTTTTCTTTCCTTTTTTTTTTGCTCTGCCAATTTTTTCTGGGGGGGGGGCACCTGGGGGGGCACACCAAATCTCAGGGGGGGCACGTGCCCCCCCAGGCCCCCCGTAGCTACGCCACTGATTAAGTCTAACCAATCTTCGGCCACAAATTTTCAATTACATTTTGTGGAAACGAAAGGAACGTGTTGACACTGAAATGAAAAATCATGTTTACTGCAGCAGTGGTAGATGTGGTTGCCTTAATGAACGGTTTCCCCCAGGGTTAGAGGCCTACTATTCTATGGCCGACCATCAAAATGGGAATTGCAGTGCCCCTGTCAATATTGCAGAAGTGTGAATAAATGTTTAAAGTTATATTATTATTTGTACCCGATGTCGGCTTCCTCCTGAATACACACCAACGAAACCGACTCAATGTCTTTCATCGGTCTGGAGTCGGTTTCGTTTGTGCTTTGACATCGGGAAGAGAGAGGGGGTTGGGCGTGGGCTAGATGTCTTTTCCCTAATACACAAAGAGTACACGATATCATATCATACAAGCTGTTGCTGCCGGGTCGTTGCCATGGTTGTCCATACTTCTTGATAGCGAGAGATGATATAGCGTACAGGATTTAGCCCAGAGATCTATGAGTTTAATACTTATCTGAATTGGTATTGTTGATAAGCTGGGCCACACATTTTTCAAGCAAGATATTAGTTCAATAATGATGAAAGTCAGAATGAGCCCTCTTCTTAAAATCAATTAGGAATAATCTTTGGATTTGTCGGATGGAGCTAAACCCTACAATATACTTTGTTATATAGCGTAATGACTTTCCGTTGCGGCTGTTGATCTTGTTTTGATATGTACAACTATTCCACAGTTGTGTTAAGCAAACATCGGCCAATGTTTTTCGACCCCAAGTTGTCTAATGGACTAAAACATCGAATAGGATATGGATATCCTCTCTTTCATATAGCAGACTGATTAAATGTATACAGGTTTAATATGTTTTTGTCTCTCCCGACCTTGAATTTATTCATCCCGCTTGCGACCGAACGTTGGTGATAGTAATCCTATCCCCCGACTCCATTCCTTTCGCGCTTGGAGAATGCACTCGTAATCTATTATGATAATGACTGACTGGTGTATGGTCGCGTTGAATTATTTGCCGGTGGCTATCGTCACGGTCCTATATATATATGTATTTGTATATATATATATATATATAAATGTGTAAAGTTATACATGTACAACAGCTTTTGGCAACTCTTTTTTATTTAAATATTGTAAAGAAATGGATGAAGAGAACAAAGGTAGGCGTAGCTTACCGGATAGAGAAGATATATATATATATATATATATATATATCTTCTCTATCCGGCCCGCGAGACTGCTGTCTTTTTTAAAATGCACTTTTAAGTCACAATATGAAGCATAGCTCAATATGATTACATTGTGTATCCAAGTAAACCGTAATAAAAGTAATGGCAGTCAAATTAATTTGACTATTAAACAAAGTTTAGTGGAGTCTTTTCTGTCCGTTTTATTAATAAATGAACAGCACGGCGCTACATTGAAAAAGTAGTTTCATGTCAAACGTTGATAACACGTGCGCACACATTCCAACACCCGAACAATTTGGTTAAAACGTAAACTTAATTGCCGGTTCAGTTCTGCGGATTTTCTCAGGGTTAAATTAGTCATCATTCATTGTTAGCCAGGTCAAGATGGCATCAAATTCTGCAAAGAAAAGAAAGGTGGATGCTGAAAATCGTGTTTTCCGTGAAGAATGGACAGACAAGTATGCATTCATTTTGCCGCAATCGAGCACAAGGCCAATGTGTTGGCCAATCTACTTTGACTACAAAAAATATTGATAGGCCTATACTACAAAACATTATCGGTTAAAATTGACATCGGTACAATCTACACTCACACTCCTTTTAACAAAGTACTAAAATTTAGTTGTCATTACTATTGACTCTCGCTGTATTTTGAAATCTTTTCTAATTTTGCCTGTGTTCCATATGAAACTGTTATCAATTTGTTGGATTAAATTCTCCCAAAATAAGGGCCAGATTGCACCAGAGAGCATCTGGACCCCGGCCGCAAGGGTCTTCGCACTTCCCGCTCATTTTTTTTTCTAATTTTTTTCTTCACCCTGGCCCTTTCAGGTTTATTTCGAGTCTCATCTGGCCCTTCAAAAAAAAAGTTTGAGAACCCCTGTCATATATCATTGTCATTGTTCAAAACCCACCTACACCCGACAAAGGAAATTATAATTGGTATGGTGTCGAAAATCTGTCTATCTGACGGTCAATCGGATCGGGGTCGCCCTAGCCACTAACCCGTCTCTGTGGTCTAGTGGTTAAGGCTCCGGCGTTCAAAGCTGGGGGCCCGGGTTCGATTCCCGGCAGAGACATTTTTTCGGCATCACCAATTTTTCCAAAGGGCAGATAGCTCTTGGGAACCTTGATTTAAGCTACGCCTACCATTGTTCTCTTCATCCATTTCTTTCACAAAATATTTAAATAAAAGAGTTGCCAAAGCTGTTGTACATATATGATTTCACACACACACACACACACACACATATATATATATATATATGAACCCTCTAATGAACTCATCCCCGCACACCTGACCTCACTTCACACTTAACTTTACTGTCAACAATACACTATACTTACGGTAACAATATATTCTATACTTCGTTACATATCGACTCACCATTACCTTATATGAATAATTGATTATTATTTATGGACTATAATTACTTATCTCCGTTCTATATTGCATTGTATTGTACTTATCATTATTATTAGTAGGCCTATATTTTGTATTTCATATATTGGTTTAGATCCTGATGAAGGGCATGTGCCCGAAAGCATGATGAAGACTGGTATTGACCTTGCTACGGCCCTCTCCATACTCTTGATATCAAATATATATATATATATATATATTCATTATATGTGATGTGCGAACGAATACCACTGGAAAAAAATGATTGAGTGGGTCGTGTAGCTTAATTATCACTGAGGCGAACTGGACGAGGGAGAGGATCGAATCGGTGTGGATGCCAAAAAAGCTTTTGGGCGAAGTGATGGAGAAGTCATTGTGTCGTTTCAGACAAAGACCCATATTCTGATACTTGGATTATTTTCAACCATGGTCTAATTTTAGGCTAAAATTATCTATATATTATTAGACATGTTACTACTTTCCTTACTATTCTTTTCTGATACTCAAATTCCAAGAAATATACACGAAGGATCGCCCAAACTCAGTGTGCTCAAGTCAAAGGACTAATATCATTAATTCTATGAATTAAACATTGAATTTTATACTTTTCTTCTGTCCACCGTTGAACCTCGGGCTAAAGTTAATGGTGTTCGCAAGAGATAGTTGACATGGTTGAGAGAAGTGGTGAGAATGATACAAAGGAACGTCATGGCATGTAAATAGAAACATGTGGAGTGGGATATTATACTGTTCTTAAGAAAACTAGAGCCGTAAATCATCAGAATTGTCTTTGTACTTTACACTTCGCTGAGCTTACCTCCTGATAACCTCAAATCATACAAGACGAAGAAAAAGTGTGAGCGCACGCAAAACACACACAAACACGCACACCCTTTCACGCTCACACATCTCCACGCACACACTTCTACCTTCACTCACTCATCAAAAGACACACCTCTGCATTCCCTCACATACCTCACACACATATATACACACAAATATATATTATACAGACACTCACATCCGTACCCTCATACACACCCACACACAAACAGCAAAAATCCATACAGACAGAAAGAGATAAAAAAAGAAAGGGAGAGAATGAGAATGAATATTGTGAAGATATTGGAAAGGCAAAAAAAAGCTGTCCGAGGAGAGAGTCGGCCGTCCAAGAGCTCAAGTAGATGTGATATGACGTCATCACGAGGGATCGTAGCTTCGCAATAAACGCTGTGCATATTTACCCACCAAGATTTGTCTATATCTCAAGAGCTGGGATGTAAACTTTTTGTCCCATTCGATATTCTCTTTTTTCTATTACCACTGCAAGCCGCCGCGGCCTGTCAGATCGAAATATTGGGTATATTAGAATCATGCCGGCAAGCTCACATTGGTCGTGAATTCGCGGGTGTACCCCCTCCACCACCTCCCTTGAGTAGAATCCAAGTATAAATAAACATATGTTCACTTGCTTGTCTTTCGCCTGTCCCCCGCTCCTCTGTCTACCATTCTTAATTAATTCATATAATCCTTCGAATCAATTATTTCTCTCTATTTCATATGGAAAGAAACTTAAAATTGATACCTACGAAAACATGATACGGTCTTCTTTGTAAACCCTTGCAAGTACAATATTAACACACCGCAGAGTGCAGGGCACGTGTTTACTACATGTGTATATGGGAATCTGAGTAACAGGTTGGTGGAAGGGCAGTATTTAACCGCTCTTGTTCTGGTATAATAAAAAAATATATATTGATTTGTTCACCGTCTTTCAAACACTGCCCCTGTACAATCATGTGTGTGTATGTGTGCTTTGCAAGCTACTCGTTAATTTTGAATTAACATTTAGATATTTCACGATATGTCACATTTTTGGATGCATGGTTGAAACCACAATGATGTTCAAGCCCACATGATTACATTGCAAAACCCTCTCGTCATTAAAATTTGAGAGGCCATGAATATTCAAAGGAAAGAACACTTTCAAATATACCCAAGAGAAAGGAAGAGGGAAAGGAGAAGGAAAGAAAGAAAAAAAAAGAAAGAAGAAAAGAAAGAAAGAAAGAAAGAAAGAATGAAAGAAAGAATGAAAGAAAGAAAGAGAGGGAGAGAGAAAGAAATTAATGTTGGACTGTAGTCTGGTAGGGGCGAACGTGGCCTCCTGAATTTTATATTTGAAAAAAAAATGTGTCTGGGTCTTTTGGCTTTGATGTTATGTCTTATTTAAATGAATTGCACTGTGAAAAATATTGGGTAAAATTTTAACCAGCACGAGGATAACTATGTGTCCAACCAATTTGGGGCAATATTTTACCCAATGGGGGAAGCATATTGTCCAGTAAGGTTTAAAATAGGCAGCAATTACTTTAGAATGGGCAAAATTTTCATCACACTGGATAGATAAAAATGGTTGGTTGGACACATAATTACCCTTATGGAACATTCTTACCCCATATGTTTTGGAGTGTATATGACATAGTGGGGTTTCGTAATTGATGTATTTTGCTCATCATTTTGTCAGATCATTATTTTCAAGTGAACAAGTTTGATGAAAAAGCTTCCAAAGTCGCTCCTTCACCATTTTTAAGAGGTAGATAAAATGTAATATCTCTTAACATAATAGTTTTGTTCAATTTGACTTATTTTCTTCTCTCTTTTTCTCTTTTACAGGTTTTGGTATGACCTCTCCGTCCACGGAATGGGGCCGAGCAATGCTGATCGTGTATGGGTTACCCGGATGTGCCGCTTGTATCCTCTTCTTCAACATATTCCTCGAGCGCCTTATCACGTTCCTGGCCTACGTCATGAAGCAGTGCCACGAGCGGAGGATACGCAAGATCAAGGACCAGCACCAGAACGGCCAGGCTAAAAATGGCGGACGGCGACCTTCGGAACAGTCGGACGACGACCTGGAAAACTGGAAGCCTTCAGTGTACTGGGTCTTACTATACCTGGGGATATCAGCCACCACCATTGCCTGCATCGCCTCCGCAGTTTATACCCATGCAGAGACAGGATGGGATTTTCTGGACAGTTTCTATTTCTGTTTTGTCGCTTTCAGCACGATTGGTTTCGGGGACTATGTGACAAGTCAGGATTATACGTACGACCATCAGTACTTGTATCGTTTTGGTAATTTTATCTTCCTTACAGCGGGAGTGTGTTGTATCTATTCTCTCTATAATGTAGTATCTATCGTGATTAAACAGTTCTTGAATTGGGCCATCAAGAAACTTGACTGTAGGTGTTGCGTCCGGAAGCGACCGCGGCCGCGGCGGAACGCAATCACCCCAGGTCATCTCCAGAGACAAATGAACTCTGCCGGGAAACGCCACAATGGCCCGGGTAATGTGGAGGTCACTGATTATGACAGCGAGACGGACGGACGTCGGATGTCTGATGAGATGATCAGTATGAAGGATTTCTTGGCAGCAAATAAAGTGTCATTAGCCGTCATGCAAAAGCAGCTTTACGAAACATCCCAGCACCGACACCATTCCAGCAAGAATGGTGTGGGACAAGGACTTAGCCAGGGAGTAGGGGGCCTCGCCATGCTCAATAACAAACTACAAGAGACAGACAGGCGTGATTGACAATTACTGAGAAATGTCAATCGCCTTTAGAAGAGAATGCTTCGCAGCAAAGTCATTACCTAAATTAGTTGCCTTCATCAAGCGAGGATAAACCGACGAGTGTCTAAAATTTGTTCTACAAGATGCCGCTGGGATAAAAAGCGCAGGAATACCAAAATATAATATTTCAAAATATATCCTACCCAGAAATCACATTTTACTACTATCCCGTAAACAAATTCAGCACCAAAATATCAGGAAAAATGATGAGATGATTGCATCACCTTACACACGACGAACCCTCACGTGGAGGTTGGATGCCGATCCCGTAGCCTAGGTAACGAAAAGCAATCTACCTAATGGCCTATGCAAATGTAATCTACATTACCAAAGGAACGCGTAAAGAGCATATCTGGAAGCCCGTTGTCATGGCGTCTCCACAACTCAACTTTGTGACTTTGATGAAAAAGCACACGTCTGGATGGTGTGTCTATTCACTAGAAATACAATCTGCAACATGAAAGGGATTATGTGATCGCGTAAATGAAGATGATAGACTCGGCATGATGATAAAACTTTAATGGAGCTATCCAGAGGTTACATAGCTCTTTGTGAATGGGAGTTCAGATACAAAATAGCAAATTATAATTAAGAAATCAACTTGATTCACGTTTGGAAGAAAACCAGCTTAAATTAACAAAAAAAATTGAATTTCTTGTGTTGATCCGTTCATTCTGTGAAAATGTTAACGTAAAGTGTTTGGCCGATACTATCTGCATCCTACGAATTACTGCACAATCTGACCCTATATTAAGGAGCCTCTGCCTGGAATGGATTATAGAGTTAATGAAAGGATAACAAATGGTCACATTCATCTAGCGAACAAAGTTCACATCTAAAGATCAAACTAAACACTCCCCTCTCAGATCAAATATTTATTGTGTTTTTGTTACTAAAAAATGGAAGTATTCTAAATTCATCACTCAATTTCAAGGTGATCTTTACATCTGGTATATACATTGATGAATATTCGGTGGAAATAATCCCGATTGTGATTTTAATGCACGTTTAACTTTTATAAGATATGTTGCCTGCGTAATTGCTATGAATAATGATAATGTTTAACACGGCCAATATATAAATCACAAAAATAGAATTAGTTCAACTAAAATGCATGTCAGTTGTTCTAATTTCATATTTCCATCCCAATAAAAAAAACACTCGACAAAATTGATGTTACCCATTATTTAAAATAATTTTTATCAAGCCTCCCACAATGCCATACTATTTCAAATGCATCATTGTGATACTTGATAAGATAATTCCTCTTGCAGCTCCAAAAAGCTAAACTGGAATGAACTTTGCAATATGTCGTGATGATAACTAAAGAATATTTTTCATCAATGCGTCGACATTGGAAATATCTGTGCCATTATAATGACACCCACATTACATTTCTAGTGATAAAATAGGCTGACGTAGGGATATCAAAAGATAGCAGAGTTGTATAAAACACGGGTATTTGTTTTGTCTCTCGCCGACTGACGATATCACCCTCTTATCCAACTACAATTTAATGCTCATGGAAAATTAAAATGTGATATCTTAACAATGGGAAATGTCCATCCGTGATATCGAATTAATTTCTCGCATTAAAAGTTTAATTGCATTCGGCATTTCGAAATGATCATGCGCAATGTAGCGAAAAGTAGATACGCTAAGCCTATATCAGCCTTTACAAGAGTTACGTAATCAACTATATAGTATGCAAATATATTAGGGAATTTAGAAGAATGGTTCACAAAGTGACCTTATATCAATTTTTCATGAACAAACATACATTTTCATACGTGTGTATATGTATATATTTATGAACATTTTAGAATATACTGTTAAGACCAGTGTTTCATTATTTTTTTTGCACTGAGGTCATTAATAATTATGTAATCGAATGAAAATTTCATTATGTAGTCAGTGCAAAATGCGTTGCCATAGCCTTGAACTTTTTAATTTTAAATATCTTGAGAAGCGTTTATCAGAGAATCGTTAGATGTGTTGTGAAGATAAGAACAGCGAATTCCAAACTAAAATAAAATGTGTTATTTTCCAAATATTCATGTTCTCCTTTTTAATGCAAAATGCTCTCTTTTTTAATGCAAAATATCACTGAGTTTTGTGACTTTAGTAGAAACTTTATCAGTGAAGGAGTTGAGGCTGATCACGCTGATGTCGAGTTAATAGTAAAAAATAGTGACTAACTTAGATTTCTCGAGACATATAGAACATCATATTTCCTTCACTATTGTCCATATTATGTGGCTTGTTTGGGAAATGTACTATTTCTCTCAGGGCCAGTCAATATTGATATAATGTTCATTGTAATCCAATGTAATGTAATGTAATGACATTTTATAGAGTAAAAATCAGGTTCCATAGTTTGGCTTTCTATTTCACACTTAAGTAATTTCAATTATTTATTTGATGACCATCAGTCCAAGAGAGAGAAAGAAAGAGAGTGTGAGAAGGAGAGAGAGATTATAGCATCAATGATATAAATGCTCCCCCCCCCTGGGCCGCCGCCTATGATCACATATTTGGTTTTTTTTTCCAGATAGTATCACCATTTATATTACAATGCCATTTTTTCAAAATATTTGGATAGATTGTGAAGGTTACACTTGTTTTAATCTCTTAGAAAATATTCCATGTAAAACAATCGTTTTTTAATCTGAGGGGGTGTATGGCAGTATATTTCGATTAGCAAACTGAGATAGCAATATATAGTAGTTGACACTGACTTATACTAATTTAACATGTTTAAGCTTTGCCGCGTGCAAGTACACAACATTTAATATCATTTTCAGCTCAAAATATGCAATCTATTTTACTTGGAAATGAATGAAAATTGTCATTTTCCAAAAAATAACATGGATTACATGGCAATCAGCCCTGTAAGTTGGAGAATATCCGCAGGACATCATGTACTTCATTAGACAATGATATTAGAGCACGGATAACACCAATATGAGGATTTCTGTAGGTAAACCGTAGTAAAGAGATTTCTTTATATTTTTTTAACCCATATGTGTGTCCACTTGTCAGAAACTTCAGTCCACAAAGCTCATAAATGGTATAGTTGCACCAACGAAACCGACTCCATATCGACCGATAATAGAACATTCGATACAACGTTATAGCTTTGATTGGTCTGGATTCAGTTTCATCGGTATGACTGTACCATACAGCGTTCAAGTGACGCGGCTTATTTTGATATTTATATTAAATGAATGTATTATTGGCTGTATTTAAGGATGAGCGCGTGGCTTGGTGGTGTGGTTATTATAGCAATACAGCGATTTTAGATAATGCAGAATAAAATCGAAGATTACGAACTATTTTATATAACATATACCAATAGATTTATTACTTCAAGAAAACTTATGTTATTTTTTTTCACATTATCTTATGAAAGTGATATTTTGATTAGGGATTTATGATAAATGATGTTGCGACTTGTTTGTATTTTTATTAGATATTTCATTAACACATGATAGACATAAGTCGATTGTAATATTCTAACAGGGAAGCATATACTTCAAACTCTATATAAATAATGACCGATATATATGACTCGGAATTGCTTTAAAATGTAGTTAGAAGAAGAGGTCTAGTGTTATTTTCTATAATGATTTCAGTTTCTATACTTGTAAATATGATATATTTTCTTCCACGCCGAAATTAACTGTTTGCTTATCATCTATTCCGATAGTTTTTACCAGATAATTATTTTGATGAATTTCCATGATTTTTATAACCTTACAAATGTGATGATTTTGTCGTGTCATGTAATGCTTGTGATTCCTTTTCGGAGTGGCATTTATTGCTTAGGAATACTTTGTCGGTGAAACCATTTCCTTTCAATGTTGGCGTATTTATCATAATGAATAGAAAGTTTGAATATTTTGCTATCTTTCTTTTGCATCTTATCTATGGAAGGAAGAAATATACAATTAGTCATATCAAATCATGATTTTGAATAAATATATACAACCTGCGAAAAACCAAGAAAAACCTCGCAAAAGATTTTAGTATCCAAGTTTTTTTTTAGTAGTGTATACTCCTAAGAAATTTGGTATGGACACTGTTTCTGTATCAAATTTAGTATACTGGCCAATATTTCTAAACTGTTATAAGTTAAATATGTTGTTGAAAATTTTATGCTTTGCTGAATTAGTTTATGAAGTTACTATTTTGCTTGCACCTTGATAAGGTATGGACAAATCATACATCTCAGTTGGTAACTGATCAACTGAACATAAATGCTTCTAACTCCTATACATGTATTAAATATATTTCATATCAGCGAGGACAAATAATGAAAACATCTGAAACTGAGAGGCTGAGATAAGACATCCGTGAACAAATGGATAAAAGATCAAAACTAATCAAAATAAATCATATTTGTATTTTGAAGCGATTGAACAAACAACATTTATTGATCAAATTTCTAAATATAGTTTATACTATACGCATTTATATTCACATTTATTGATGAATGTATAAGAACGATGAATGCGACCATATTTATCGTCGAGAGTATTTTGAAATTATCGAACAATCATAACATCTATTGATCAAACTTCTAAGTATGGTTTTATACTTAACGCTTTTTATATTTTCATTTATTCATAAATGTACACGAATATTAATGCGAGTATAAAGATCACAATGTTTTTTATGAAAGGCATTATTAGGTGTAATAAATTAGAATATTGAAAGCGAAATATTTTTGGCTTTAAAAGATGATATCTAAAATGTGATTTGAGATTTCATATTGCACAAACATTTCGGAAGAGGTTATGATTCCGTCGAAAGAAGATATACAGAGTCCCTTTTCGTGTATTATTTATTAAGTCATTATGGTTGTTGAATACGTTATTTCGTATAACTGCATTATTGCTACCAATTAATTAAACCAATGAAGATATATATATATATATATATATATATATATTCATATATATATATATATATATATATAAAACGATATAATTACTTCTTCATTGTTTGACATAGCAGAAATCTGATTTGTCAAAATCGACATATTTCTAAGATATTTGTTTAGATACCATCTTTTCTTAAAAAAAAACATTATATTTATCTAACTCGATTTTAATAAATGCTAGTTACCTTATCTACTTTCTGTTACTAAATGGAGAGCATCTCTCCCATTTTTGCTATATTTTCGATTGGTGGTATGAATTGCATAATATTGGTTTAATTGCATCTTATTATACGTCAGTGTGTGTATGTATAGATACCATAAGTATATCATCATGATATAGATATTTACATAAAATAATTTGAAAGCCTGCATACAATCTTATATTTCCATTCTCTACTCGCTTTGACGAGCTAGAACTTGTTATTATGAATAAATTGCTCTGTCATTTTTCAATGATATCTGCGTTGCTGGAATTTGTTTTCTTTGTTATTGTGTTTATTCATCTTTTTCTAGCTTAATCTGTGCATATATGTAAACATTCATTCAAACTGTATCTTCCTAAGAATATTTCTGTCTTTATGACTCAAAAGGCCATTCAGCAGGCGTTACCCATGTTTAATTTTGATTGCCGTTATCTCTTCTACATTTCTCGTATAACTCATGCCAATAATTTTCATACCATCTGTAATTTCAAGTTCTCCCATGGGCATATGTATATATGTCACGTGCTTCAGCGCAAAAGATTTGTTTTGGGGGGACATCTACAGTAAAAAATTAAAAGATATAAACCTCTGCATGACGCCCATATATATGTGTATAATATATATATATATATATATATCCAAAAACCCACCTTCACCCGACAAAGGAAATTATAATTGGTATTGTGTCGAAATTCTGTCTATCTGACGGTCAATCGGATCGGGGTCGCCCGAGCCACTAACCCGTCTCTGTGGTCTAGTGGTTAAGGCACCGGCGTTCAAAGCTGGGGGCCCGGGTTCGATTCCCGGCAGAGACATTTTTTCGGCATCACCAATTTTTCCAAAGGGTAGATAGCTCTGGGGAACCTTGATTTAAGCTACGCCTACCATTGTTCTCTTCATTCATTTCTTTACAATATTTAAAATAAAAGAGTTGCCAAAGCTGTTGTACATGTATAACTTCACATATTTATATATATATATATATATATATATATATATATTGTTTCGGCTGCAATATACAACCTATTGGTGTGAAGTCCATCTTTTCACTTCTGACTCTTTGCTCCTTCTCAGTAACTTAAATTATATCTCATGGATTTCAACATCTCCGTCATTCCGTATCGCCATTATCTCAGTCATTCCAGTATTCATTGTCTCCGTAATTTCAGTATTTCGGTATCTCAGTAATTTCAGTACTTTTAGTATCCTCACTCATCTCAGTATATTCAGTATTCTCACTCCTTAGAGTCAGTACTTTCGTACTTCTGCTTTTCCGACCATACATTCACGTAGCTCCGTACAACGAAATAACGACAAGCAGAAAGCATAGTATTAATTTCTTATAACTTTACTAAGGAAATCATGCTCATCCTGTCGCAGCAGATTCTAATAAAAATTGGAAAGAGTTGCGATCAGAAACCTCTTACAACCAATCATATTGCATGGCTCATAGTCGAGCATGGAGCCCAATTATGCTCAACCACTATAGAGGCCGCTTGTCAGGCTGTAAACTTAGAGCTTATTTCAAAAATAGAAAAACAATGGTAATTGTCACTTCTATTCATACCCGAACAGTAAATAATAATTGAAAATACATATCTAACCTAATCATACAGGTGTAAACATAGTTATTTCTCAGCAAGTAGTGCTTAATTAGATTCTACAGAAAATTTCGACGTGATATATTACAAACGATTACCGTTTTCCCCTATACAGTCTATATACATGGATTAAAAATTATTCTACTCCTGGAAGTATGTATGATCAATTTGTTATATAACATCAACATTTTTTTACAAAGAGATTTAAGTTTACAAAATATTCCGACACCTTTTAACAGCCGGTTATACACATTAACACGAAATATTTTTCATCAATGAATTTCTTGTGTGTTACATGAGCTAGATTGGTTTCCTTGACCTTTATAACAATATCATTAATATTTTTGTTTTCATTTGTAAAGACCATTAAGTTTTTTTAATTTCAATTCATAACAAGTTTACTATCTCAGAGCATGTTTACAAGTTCACATTCAGCATTAAAATAAGGTTTTTGTACATACATTTTATTGCGACATGAATAAGCTAGTATCATCTGCAAATTGAATCAGTGGTAAATTTCGAGACATGGAAAATACTATTGACATATAACATAAAGAGAAGGAGCTTCGGAATTGAACCCTGGGCTACCCCGCATGTAACATTAATAACATCTCGAATTCTTCAATTTTCATGAATTACTGAGTTTCATTTAATTAATTCCACAATATTTTGCGTATGACTTATTATATCCGATACAGTTTTACATAAGGCCATGCGTTTTGAGTTGGGCCCATTTTCGTTACAACTCAAATTTTCCTCAAAAATCGCACCGTTTCATTCATTTGCATTTTTTTCTTATGTTTGACATCCTATACCCATAAAAGTATATATATTCTGAAAGGATATTATCTGAGAAACTTAAAAATGCAACCAGAAAAGGCATAGGGTAATTTCATAAAAAGTTAAAGGTAAAAATATGTGGAAAACTTTGAAAAAATATATTTCAACTTTTTAGAGTAAGACCTTTCCAATGATACATAACCTGTTAGGGATAACTCTTACCAAAATAGTTTTGCGCAATCAATTTTTAAGACAAAATTTCACATCACAATTTTTCAGGTAAATATGTAGCAATACCTGATTTACACCCCAAATATTATGTAGTCTTGCCTTTAGTTGCATGAATATACTTATAAACAGTAACCAGTATATCATAATATATTTACTGTGGTTATTATTAATAATAAATTATATTATTTGACTTAAATCGTGGGATTTGTCATCTCTTGGCTCTAAGACCGGTGGACCACAGGTTGACAACCGAGAGTCAGGTTTCACATACATATAGGAAAATGTAACTAACATGTTATAAATAAATTCATTTATATTACACCTGGCAAAATACTTCGATTATGTTATTTATAGTATTATGTTTTAAATATACCATCTTGCTCGACATTCTGCAGGACATAGTCTCTTGGTACTGGGTTGAATGTCAGTGCCAATAAAAACACATTCTATGGGTACAATTGCCTCCGTTTTAGTGTAAACTTTGTACCAGTGTCGTTCTCAAGCAGTTTTTTTTATAATTGGGAAAATATTCTCTGAACACATTTGTGCCAGCCAATTATGTGTCATATACGGATTCATAGACGCAGTGTGATGTAACATTAAGAACAAATAGTAAATAGCATCAGATGAGGACTTTACTGCTACAAACAAGTTTTCAGCAATCAAAATGGTATAAAAGATGTACTGGCTATCTGTTATGTTACCAGAGTAATCTGAAGGTTCGGATACATCATAGTCATCACTGTCAGTCAAAATTGAAACCATGAGGTCATAGTTAACAATATATTGATTTCTCTCTGAAGTGTTTAATTAGTTTGTGCTTTTCCTTTATAATTTTTTGCAGCTTCTAAATTTTATGGAAGGTGTTACCAACAACTATATTTTATCTCTCCTCATTTTCTTTTCATCAGACAGCTACAATTTCAATCGTGTTAATTCCATGATTTACATTAATTAGTTATACTGATTTTAGCTTAATTAGGTATCCTTTAAACTTAAAAGTTCAAATTTGACCCACTTATGATTAAAGAATAAGCCAGTGAGCCCCAACTATTTCATATTAAGGTACTGTGATGTTACATATTTATTTTCTTAATGAAATAAAAATTTATGCTCCCCTCGCCATTCTCTCCTCGTCAACCACCATGCAAAAATGGCCAATTGATGTTACATAATTGCTATTTACTGGTAAATGAAGTAATCTCAGGAATTTCTGTTTCTTTAAAGGAATTGGTATAAAGATTATCTTTAATGAGATACCAAATATACCCATGTAGCACATGTATGTAAAGTTTTATACCATTAATCATTTCTGTGCTTGTCGCGCAAATGTAACGATACCACCTATGTGTGCGGCCAACATAAAACGCATGGCCACAACAGTTTGATGTTCCCTTCATATTGATCTTTCAAAATAATCTTATTCATAACAAATTATAATCCTGCAGCCTACGCTAAATATTCTAAAGCAGACACAGATATAACTTACGTTGTCTACTAAAAAAAATCTAAATGATATGTGCTAATACTACCCATACCTTGACACGGTTTCCCAGAAGATTATTTAAACTATACCGGAGTGAGCAACTAACGAAGCCCTCGAACAATTTCCCATTTTCTAATCCATCTCCGAGCCGACGTTCGCTCTAGGCGCCGTAATTGCAAATTCAGTTTCGACGTTTTCTTCTTTCTCATCCCATATTACCCCCTTCTCCTCTCCCCTTCCCCTCATCTTTATCCATCTCCTCTTACTCCCGGGCTAACCTGCTTATTAAAGGTGCCGAATCTCTGTTGGCATAACGTCAATACTTTATTAGCAAATGTGACCATGGCATTCCTTATATTTATTTGCCACACAGCCGACGTGGCTCAGGTGGGGATTTAATTCTATCTGTAGATTTTAATGGGAAATGGGTATTTGTAGAAAGCTATGAATTTAATTAAAAACGATATAGTGATATTCGTTTTTGTCAAAGAAAGATAACACCGGTTATTTCACTGATTAAAGACGTATTCCAATAAACCATCAAGTTGAATGCAATTAGTATGTAAAAGGGGGGGGGGATGAATAAAGCTCAAAATTCGTCAAATTGTACGCTTATTTTTCGAAATGTAGGCATTTTCAGGTTTTATTTTGTTTTACAAAAATAGTTATATGCAGGACAAAAAGTAATACGTACACCCAGGAACTTGTGACGTCACTCGATAACTTATTCTTTTGTATTATATCATACGAAAACTTGTACATTTCAATTTATATAGATTTGATTATAAAGAAACCTTCTCGTTTTAGATTATTTCATATGTTGGATGGTAATATATATATATTTGAAAGTTCATGATAAAATGCAGAATAAAAAAGAATTGCTTATTATATGAGCTGTCTTATACTGTCCATGTTGCTATACCTAATTTGTAAAAGCAAGAGAAACCTAAAATGGCATAACCTCTATATTCACATCCTGATTTTATTAAATTTCGAGTATATTTCCTTTTTTGTATCCAAATTGACTTAATTTGGTTAATCTGCAATCCAAATTGGTTAATCTGCATATTTGTGGTTTCGATGGTAAAATAATAAGGCAGTAATCTAATTAATAATGATGCCATTAATACAAGTATTTTTGTTTATCTTTTGAGAATTTATTGATTATAAACTATTTGACAGGTGCACACTGTAGTAACATGAATTAATATTCAATTCAATCAAATACATACAATTGCAATATGTATTAAGTTAGGGTTACACCCTAACGAATCAACTGTGAATCCATCCGCATACACATGTTCGATGGTTTCGGGAATATTCTGTTCTCCCTCCGCGAATGCGAGAAAATTCGGGAGAGATTTGGGAACATTCGCTCCAAAATACTCCCGAATGTGACCACAACAAATTTCATTCGGGCCACATTTGGTATGTATTCGGATAACATTCGGTTGGATTAGGGGAGGCATTCGGAGTATTCTGAGCAGATTCGGACCCATCCTTATCCTTCGGGGTGTAACGGTCCGAGCTCGGCGCATTTTACCATGTTCATTCCGATTCGAGTCAACATTCGGGTCGTCATTCGGCTGTAGTCGGATCACATTCGGCTCGATTCTGGGCACCTTTGGCTCGGCGATTCTTGCCACTATTTGGGTGGCATTCGGCTTTTTGGGATGGCCAAAATTGATTCGGGTCAATTATTGGCGATACTGCGCTGAATCGGGACCTATTCTGGATTCATTTTTCTCTATTCGGGGGATCTCACCGAATCCACCGTAACCATCCGAATTAGGCCGTTTTCGGGCAGTATCAGTCCGAATTTATTCGGAAGAAATTGGTCGTTGTGTAGCCCTGGCTTTAAAAAATTAATCCTTCTACTTATTCTAGTGATATTAATTTTATAATACTGATGTGGCTTCTCCTGTTAAACCAAATACAAAATACCACTCCTTCTACATGTTCTTAAAAAAATTATGATTAGTGATAGAGCGACACATCGACTCATAGATCTGCGAACAAATATGATGCCTAATTACCATATAACAAATATAAGATAAATAACGACACTTGAAATACGTGACAACAAACTCCATTCATGGTATAAAGAATTTCATCAAGGGTCATCAAAATGTCATCAAATTGTAATCAAGAATGTCATCAAGAGCAAATTTTTGGCGTTGAAGTCAGTTCTTAACTGAAAAGGTGGAGAGTAGATTACACTGCCGTGTTTCTAACACCCTTTCAGGCTTTGCGTGCCGATATATTTAGTCTTGGTTATATTGCATCGGTACCAGGTGGGCTGGAGTTTGGAACATGAAAGCGAACGGTCACAACTTTCTAAATGCCAATTTGTCAAATGCCAGGCTCAGGTGGAGTTTCTATTGCATGCCCCACTTATCACCTGAGATGATATGACGATGGGGTAAACTAAGATAGAAGGGGTAAGGAAAATCAATGTCAGAGCGGGGACTCTTCTTTAAGAGAAGGAATAACGCAAGTAGGAGTCGACGTGACAGGAGAAGAGAGTGAAGGAACTCGGAAGAGAGAAGATAAAAGAAAATGTGTGTTTATGGATGCGCGTGTGCGGGGGGGGGGGGGCTGGATGTTCTTATATAACCTCTTTTTTCCGAGGACAGAGCATAAGCAAAAACCCATGAGGGGTAAATAGTCCTCGAAAGTCGGACAATGCACCTTATTCCTTCGACGGTCCGAGGACGAGGGACCAATTATATAGAGGAACAATAAGCCCTACTTGTTATCGGAAATTAAGCAGTACAAAGGTATGGGATGTGAAGGTTAGTGTGGGTGTGTATGTGTGCGTATGTTTGTGTAGGTGACACAGTGTGGTCTATTATAGTAGTTGTGTGTGGAGCTGTTCTTTGAGCCGCTAATTTAACTAGATTCATGAAAGTCCGGAGTTCGATTCCCTACACGGTAGTACTGCCTTTGAAAATGTGTGTTTGTTAAAGATCACGATCTTTTACGTTTACATTAAAACAAAATAGAAAATGCTATGAGCGTCATTGGCACTAACTATGATACGTGTTTATGAAAGAGAAGAAGTTTGTTAGTTACGCTGGTTTCATTTGCTTGCTTAATTCTTTATGTAATTCTTCTATTTAACGAGCAAACAGAATAGCGTGAGATATTTGAATCAAGATTCATCAATTACAGTAAACTACAATTTCCCGCTTCGTAAATATTTTGTTCAAATCATCAATAGTATGACTATTCTCAAACGTAATTAATTCTTAACGAACCCCATAGTTTTTCCTCATTCAATCTCCTTCTATGAAAGTAAGTTTTAAGCCCAATACATTTAATAAGAAGAAATAAATGTCAACCTGTTTTGACAATTTTCAAAGAAAATCTCTAAACAGTTATCATTACAACTTGCTCATAAGATTTGTTGTTAGAATCAATATTTGGGATATCAATGAATCAAGGGAATGGCGTTGAAAAGAAAGGAAATATAAATTTAAGCATAGAGTATTTCTGTATTTATTGGAAATGAAATAGCGAATATTCAATTTGAGTTGTGCTCTACACACATTATATTCGACTAAACATGCCAAACATGACATGATGAAGTAAGTAAAAGAACTAACACATGTAGGCATATGCGGTAAATCGATGCAAATACTGATTAAAGTCAATATGTACACATTACAAATGACTTTTTATACAGTTATATATCTTTTGGCATTTTGTTCGTTTTCTTTGAATCAAAAGTAGAAGTTCTGATTTGCAATATTTGTGGGTATGTTTATATCACCTTTCTTGCTATCCCGAACCTATATCCCTCACATCATTCTACCAAATACCCCAATCCAAGTTTTAACATTTCGTCAAAATATTTTCAAGGTATATGTACATGTAGGCTGTATTTACCCCCCCCCTCAATCTCTCAGGTTTTTGTTGTTCAATCCCCCGTCTCTTTGGTTTATACATACATCCCGCAACTGCACAATAACCATGATATTCAGCTGGCGGCAAAAATAGTCACATTCATCTTGTCAGCTTCAGACCTTTGGATAAAATGCAAATCGTCATCTCTTTATGACGTCATCCATGGAGATTGCCATGGCAACTTAGCGAATGTATACAGTTCATTGGCCATCATGAATACAATGATGAGAAATGGGTGAAAAGCAAGAAGAGGAGGTAACGTGAGAAATGGGGGATGTATAGGAGAAGTGTCGTTTCTTTGAGAGTGCGATGGGGAGGGGGGTAATTAAAGAGGGGTGTTGATTTGCACAGGTCGGAGCGCTCAGCATGTCGGCGACAGGGTGACACATGTAAAACAAACAGAAATCAGGTAAGGAAAATAATGTCTCAGCGCTGTGTTTCATGAAAGATGAATTGCACGACAGGGTTTGTGGGTAGGTTTTTTTTTTGTTTTTTTTTTGGGGGGGGGCGGAAGGAGAAATAGATAGGGACTGGCGCAGAGGATTGTCCTTTGTTCATGGGGGGAGGACATCTGTTGTTGCCCCCCCCCCCCCACACACACACACACACATATGATCCTCAGCCCCGCCGCCAATAGATAGGGAGATTAAACCTCTATTGAAGGGCCAAGTGGACTTGGAACATGTTTCACTGGCTTTAACTCAGGGGAGGGGGGTGACGAATGCTACAGTCACAAAAACGAGGCCGATCAAACCAATGTTATTTCCAATGGCTTACCATCGGTTTGAAATCTATTTCGCTGGTCTGACCTTAGTATCATCATGGATTTTCAAGCAATTCACGATGCCAAAGAATTTCGTTTACAGGGAAAAAAAATAAGCGACCAGTACGAATGCATTGAGAAGAATCTCACGGAGATGACTGTAAAATTATACTCAATGAGCTGCTTAAAACCTCAGACCCATATTCCCTCCCAGCCCATCATGGCGTCGACAAATCGAGGACAAAGAACGATTTGATGGAAAAAGTTCAGTATGTATACATACATATATATATATTGTGAAAGAAATGGATGAAGAGAATAATGGTAGGCGTAGCTTAAATCAAGGTTCCCCAGAGCTATTTACCCTTTTGGAAAAATTAGCAATGCCGAAATAATGTCTCTGCCGGGAATCAAAACCCACCTACACCCGACAAAGGAAATTATAATTGGTTTAGTGTCGAAAATCTGTCTATCTGACGGTCAATCGGATCGGGGTCGCCCTAGCCACTAACCCGTCTCTGTGGTCTAGTGGTTAAGGCTCCGGCGTTCAAAACTGGGGGCCCGTGTTCGATTCCCGGCAGATACATTTTTTCGGCATTGCCAATTTTTCCAAAGGGCAGATAGCTCTGGGGAACCTTGATTTAGGCTATGCCTACCATTGTTCTCTTCATCCATTTCTTTCACAAAATATTTAAATAAAAGAGTTGCCAAAGCTGTTGTACGTGTATAATTTCACACATTTATATATATATATATATATATATATATATATATATATATATATATATATATAAATGTTGAGTTGGCCTCGCCTCATCTCATTATGTTTAATATTCACAACTCAACAGCGATTGGTAGAAGTAAACTTATCATCACACTATATATATATATATATATATAGTAAGCATTACCTTCCAATACATGGCAGTCGTAACACAGCCATGACGGGGATGAAATAACACCAAAGTTTTACTTTATAGAATAATAAAGCTCAATTTGGCAGAACAAATTTATAATTCATGATTGCTGAAGAAGTTTATTAAGTGGCAATCTCACATGGGTAATACGATTATACAGGAAGCAAACATATAAGAGTAGACACCCCCAGTTTTCTGTTTTCTAAAATGCCAATATTTCAAGTGTTCTTCGGTGTTTTAAAGCACCAAATACCGCGTTCTTCGACGAAATGTATTAAAAAAACATATGAAACCCTATTAAAGCCGTTCGGGACAATTTGCTTGAATTCACTGTCACTTTACCAGATTTACCCTCACTGTAAAACACAATTATATAAGCATACATTTGCATAACTTTCAGACAGATAAGATGTATATCTAAACCACATCCGCATATACTTTTTAATCTGGTGCGATCTTATTTAGTTTGCTAAATGAACCGACCTCGAATTAGACAGAATGCATTTCCATATTTTCTTCTCCCGGAACAGAAGGCAGAACAGATAATATCCGCGGGCCTAAACTTGATGCAAATGAAAGATTCTTATCAAATGAATGCTCATGCGCCTAAAGGCCAGGCATAAATTGTTTTTCCCCATCACAGTATCATAATTTTAGTCGCAAAAGGTCAATTCCCTTTAATTGAAAAGATTGGCACATGGACCGTGTAGGGACATGGGGCCTGGTTATTCCTCAATGCCATAAGATTCGATCCCTATACCGCTTCTAGTAAACCGTCTAGCAAAAAAATAATACTATATCAAACCACCTATATTATTTCATTATAGCACATTCATTCGATTCACCCAGGAAAAAACCAAGACTGAAGGATATCATGAATAAAACACAATTACAACAACAAAAATAACATAATTTCAGTTTTAAGGAAATAATTGCCGTTTTTGCACTGCCTGCAAAAACTGGTACCCCTTTTAGTGGAGATATTCGAATGAGGATAATCTGCCAAGAACATTCCTAAAATTTTGGGCAACATACTGTCCACACAACAATCGGTTAAATAATTTATCCAACTCTGGGTAGTTTTCAACCAATACTGTGTAGTTTTCACCCAAAGCACACATAATTGGTTTAAAACTATTCAGAATTGGATAAAGTTTTAACAGATTGTGTGTGGACAGTATGTTGCCCAACATTTTAAGAGTGTACCATTTGAATTATTTCAATTTATAAGGCTTCGGGAGGTCTACACAGTAGACTAGTCTGCTTGAATAGCATATACATTCTGTGCTTGTAATTGCTTATATAATATAAGATAATTTCTCATCTCCAATCTATATCTCTGGAAATATGAACAACCAAATGCATAAAAAATAATTATTTACATTTTTCTATGTAACAGTAATTTATTTAATTGTAATACAATTCGGTCGTCTTTGGAGACGCAGATGTGAATGCGAAAAAATAGGAGTTTACCATTAGAAAACAATTAATCATATGGCCAATCATCATGTTCATAATTTAGTTGTATTTCCCCCATTAAAGGTAAATTCCAGTTCTGGTAACGATCTCAAAATGACTTTTTACAGAATCTAATATAATGACCACCCAAGTGTCTGTTTGTATGAATAAAAAAATATGTGCCAAAGGATTCTGGAAGAAATTGTGTAATTGCTGAGAAATAAGCAAAATAAGCGCGGATTCGGTCACTTCCGTCGGGTCTTTATTCCAGCAATAATAATACACTGCCCCACGTGTGCCTATCTGTGTTGGCGATCTTCAGTGTGATCGTATTTCAGCTTAGATTTTATGATTTCACAAAGTTCAGTTTATGTAACTGTACCAGATCTAGATCCACGATGATATAGTCATACTTAACCTTGGTTTTACAGACTTTCTCAAGAAATTAGTGTTTTACTGCAACTACTGTAATTTAGCTTTAAGACTTTCGATATGCAGTATCAAGACGAGATTCCAACAAGGTATTTCGAAAACTCATTCTAGGTTTGATCTTTTTTATGGGCGATCATGATAGTGTCGTCTTCAATTAGATAAAAAAAAAACTTCGTTTGAACAGCTGATGGCATGAGCAAACTTTGCATTAAAGGACAAGTCCATCCAAAAAATCTTATTTGAATAAAATGAGAAAATCCAACGAGCAAAACACTGAAAATTTCATCAAAATCGAATGCAAAATTAATAAGATATTTATGAAATTTCAAAGTTTCACTTAATTTCACAAAACAGTTATGCACATCCTGATCGGTATGGGAATGAGGAGACTGATGACGTCATCCACTCACTATTTATTTTGTATTTTCTTATATGAAATATTTTAATTTTCTCCTCATTGTCAAGTGAAACAACGATTACATGTAATTCCTCGGTCCCTGAACATGTGGAATTAGCATTGTTTAATACTACATTATATGGTTCAAACAAGTTGGACCGTATTGTAAAATCTGTAAAATAACATGAAATATTGTATAATTCAACGATAAAAAACAAAAGAAATAGTGAGTGAGGGACATCTTCGACTGTCTCATTTGCTTGTCACTGAAATGTGCAAATCACTGGTTTGTGAAAAATAAGTGAAACTTTAAAATGTCGTAACCTTCTTATTTTACATCCGATTTTTATGAAATTTTCAGCGTTATGCTAGTTTGAGTTTTCTCTATTTATTCAAATCAACATTTTTCTGGGGTGGACTTGACCTTTAATATATGTTGGTGCGTGTGTATGTCGTGGTTATTTCCAGACGTGAGTGTGTGTGTGTAGGGTGTATGTGTGTGTTTGTTAATGGGGGTTGGTGGGTGTATTTGAATGTATTTGTTGGTGTGTAACGTTATAAGGGTATGTGTGCGTGATTTGTGCTTCAGCGGAATTTCAATCATTTTCCCTATACACAGAATGATGTAAAATAATATCACGTTTGTATCCTCCGAGAGATATTCAATAGAAACAATATGGAGGCAGTGTCTTTAATTATACACGTGATCAGTGAGCGCATTGAATCGGCAATGGTAGCTTTGGTGTAGAAACAGTTATGATGTCGTTAGTACCAGGTATGGTAAGGGGAAAATGAATTAAATTATTTATCTAATGGTGAAAGGAAAAGGAACGGCAATTAGATTTGAAAACGTGAAAACACATGATGTGTTTTGTTCCGAAACAGATATGATGGAAATTGTGCCAAGTTCGGCTGATGGGCGATATGGAGGCTTGCTGAATTGCTGATGAATTTAATCTGACTACAAGTAAGAGTTCCTGTATCAGTCTGTTTGATCTCATGTCTTTTTATAGGTTATCTTGAGACCGACACTGGCCAGATGGCTGTAAACTCGATCTCATATCATACTTGAAGCATGACTCTTGTTCCTGCTAGCAATGTCATATGCAAAATTTGCTCCGGTATACTTTTTTCTCTCTGTCCTTACTTTAATGTGTAAATGACAGCGGCCTTGCCAGACCATCTTAACAAACCTGTATTTTTCTTATATTTGTAATACTAGAATTCCATTTAACACGTACTATTAAGAACGATCACGGACTTTTCATATCATCTATAAGCCATCCCAAGTCCTACCGCACACACTCACTCACCCTCACTTGAGCATGCACGCTTATCATTCCCTTACTTACACGCACACATACACACACACATTCTTAAAGAGGGCGTGTGTGCGATGAGGTATAAACGAGGGATATAACTGTTATTAATATAATGCAGCGCATATTACATTTGAAAGTGTGTGTTAGAGAGAAAGAGAAAGAGAGAGAGAAAGGGATCGAGGGAATATTTATCTTGATGAACCTGAAATTGAGCATATGATAACATTCAACACCGAACCTTGTTTTCGCCAGAAAACTAGACCAAATTGAATTATATAATTTTTATTTGGTGAAAATATACATTAAATGACTTTCGCGCCCAGCAAGCAAAAACTAAAAATGCGGTTATGGGAATGTCAGATTCGTGTTCATACATCTGATTCATATTTAACAATAAAATATGTGAGAATTGTGTACATTTCGTTTACCAGACTAGTGGTCAGGTGGTAGCAACGAGTAATTATTTTTTTTAAAGGTATTTTGCAATTATGTTACGATATTTTATTCATATCATTATGCAGTGTTTTAATGTAATTTCGATGGACACTTCTATTGTATAAAAATTTGTAATTCGGCACTTAGGCCGGAAGTGATTTTTGTTTGATAAACCATTTCCATTTTATCATAAAGGCATTTTTTCTGCTGGCGTCTTTGAACATTATCGATAACGAAAAAATATTCTTCATTTATTCACAATTTTCTATTTATTCTGTAAACTTTTCTTGTAAACTTTTCAATTTTAGTCACAAACGGCATTTACTGTACATTCAGCAACCCCTTTCTCTTGACACTTGCAGTTTCTTTCCTTCTTCTTTTCTGTCCTATATTATACCATATGTAGTTTTATGCTTATGTATATCTTATGTTTTATGTATTATGTTTATGAATGTTATTTTGGGCCATCCAACAAGCGTGATGAGCTTTCATTTGGTCCACCACTATTTTAAAATGTGTTTGCATATTGCTTTGTATATATTTTAATTTTGTGGAAATAAATTAAACGAAATAATCAGAAAACATAATGATCAACACCGGTAACCGTGCGCAGAATGCGTTTAAGGGGTTCGCTTTAATTTCTCCCACTGAGTGCGTCGTGTTTGCTATCCCACTTTCCCGCTTCTTTTCGTGCCAGTGGATTAAAAGACTGGATAATGCAAAACGACAACGCATTCATGTTAGCCGTGCAGTGGCATGATATTTTCAGCTGACAATAATTTAAGAGCCAGATTTAGCTCTATCTCTCTTTTAGTCTCCCCACTCTCCCTCTTTTGCTCCCCACTTTTCTTATTTTCCACATCTTCAGACTTCGTCGCTTTTTCTTCTTAACGTGTTGGTTCGTTGTTTTACCCTACTTTCTTTCTTCCACTTTTATAAGTTTAATCCGTTCTCCGTCAACGTTGTACAACGGTCGACCACGATATCCAAGCAGTGCAAGCAAAAAAGTAACTAAATATATGATTTTCGTCTGTATTTTCTAAGGTTTTGTCGGGGTAATTTCCCCTGGCAAATAAATTTCAGCTTAATGTTATATTCAAATACAATAAAGATAATTCGGTTGAAAAAATTGTAATATTGCTGTGCGGTAAGTTAAAAGACACTGGGTAAAAAACATCTATCTATTTATTTTATTTTATTTATTTATTTATTTATTTCATCTCCAGGCAAGAAAGCATGACAGCAATAGAAACATTACAAAAGAAACCTAAAATTCATGAAAAGAATCCCCATATGAAAATAACCATATATATAAAAAAAAACTCAAACTATTAAGAATTTAGGCTATAAACCAAGTATAAGGTATAAAGTATAATGCATTAAATCAATGAAGCATTTTTGGGGCAAATATTACCGAATGGGGACTGTGAGGTACACGTAGAGTTGTCCGTATAAACCTAGGATTGGTACCGAACAAGTGCACAATGAAATGCCAAATATTTATTGAACCATTTTTTTCTTGAAGTGTGTAACAAAGACCATTGGATGTTTTTTCGAACCATTTCTACCAATCCACCGACCGATTTGCTTAATTGCTTTTCAATGATCACAGTAATAGATGCTTGAATGAATCGATATCGTCTAAGTTTCAAATATAGTCATTTAAAATAGAATTCATCAGATTGATTTTCACTTAATTGTTTCTTTATTCGCTTTTAATGAAGTCTGTTCAGATTCCCGGCGATTTGCGATTTGAATTAAAAATATACATGTGGTGAAATAGAAAAGAAAATCGTTGACATTTAACATTACTTTGTGTTTTCACAATGAATTTAAGTAATGGTGCCCTTGACTACCTTTTTTCATATCCATTTTAAAGTTCTCTGTATAGATGTAATACTATCGCTCATCATCGCTAAGTCGACATCTCAGACTATGTCTAATTATGTATTAGTTTACACACAAAAAAATCACATATTGAAAATTGTATCGATTGAAAAACTCTTGATTAAAACAAATCTGATAATCACGGTTCAACTTGATTTATTGTTTGTAGTCTTTATTCAAGAAAAATGCCCCACTTAATTTGACGATTTAGATATATAGGTCATTGATTTGATATAGAGTGTTTTCGCAATCGCGACGGGGACGGAACCTGCAACGTAGGAAATCTTGAAAAGGCCCGTCAAATCACAATGAACAGCCGAGAGGTCTTTGTCGAAAATTAGTGAACCGAGAAGGCTGATGGTCGTAAAATCCTACGCTGACGAAAATTGCAAATACGTCGTATGTCCTGAGTCTAGGACTAAACTGCTGTTGTTTTCCACCTATTTCAGAAATATATACTGCTTCGTCATAAATGGCTTTTGACAATAGATTTTCTATGTTGTAGAATCCGTCCCCGTCGCGATTGTGAAACTCCCTATTATTATCGGTATACACCGATACCTGCACCTTTTTTTGCGTTAAGACGGACTGCATGCATATCCTTTCTCTTGTTTAATGTAAAAGCTTAAATACTTCGTCAAGTCTCCTGCGTTCATTAAATTTTGTTAATGTTCCTTTTTTTATTATTAAAATGTGAAGTATATGCCCACATCATTTTTTTTCTAATTATGTATTGTGTTTATATTGTATACATTATGAATTATTTTGTATATTACAAACAATGTAAATATTTTTGATAATGTATTGTGAACGCAGAAATAAAAATAAAACAAACAAACAAACTTGTCCATATTTTACTTACGTCATTTTGACTGTAGCCAGTACCTATAACGACCACGACCACACATGTTGTCAGTTCCTAATTTGCAATAGACACATAAATAAAACTTTGCGGGGCTTTAATTATTGTTGTCCTCTTGCATAAGGATCGCAGAACAGATTTGATAGTGCGGTGGGCTAAGCCGGAAGTGTGTGTGGGTGTGTGTGTGTGGGGGTGACCATGCAAAAATTAACAGCAGCTCAGTGGTTCATTTTAGGGTCCCTGTTGCGTGTTCATTCTCTTTTGATGTATCATTATTCACGACTGCAATTGACCATAGAGCATGGATATATATATATACATATACACATCTTCTTGAAACTCGATTATTTAAGCGTCACAGGCGTACCTTTCGACAATTGCAAGCACCAACATGTTACGGCTAAATGAAGCGAAAACTGACTAAACAAAAAGCGATAATCTACATTTAAATAAGGCCCTTCATTACATTTGCTAGTATTAAGTGATGTAGGGTCTACATAATCAATTCCAACGTACATGGCATGTGACGTGCATATGGCGATAAAACGTGCCTATATTTTAAAAAGTTTGGCAACCAACAATCAAACCCGGTTTGATCAAAATACATTTGCCTTGAATTTGGAATATTATTTTATTTAATTATTAAATGAAACGCTGTTAACTAGGAATGACAAGGGTTGGGATAAAATATAAGTATATCCGTCCATGTGCCATTCCAGCTTAACACTTGGGAGGGGAGCTGGTGTTCAAAAGGCGCCGGTCATTACTGGCGAGTAGAGTTTACATTCAGTTAGCAAAGATGAAATACAAGCATGAGGGTTATTCAAAGGACGAATGATTGGATAAAAATATATCGATATATGCAGCGGCGTAAAAGGGGTCGGTGGCCGGGGGGGGGGGGGGGGGGGCCAAGAGCAAAAATATTTACCCGGTCATATCATGGTATGACCAGGCATAATGGTGTAATGAGGCGACGAACAGGCGTAATGGTGTAATGAGGGCCAGATATTGCGTATCGGGCAGAATTTATCTTTAAAGAAAATTCATTCTTCTCTCTTTCTATTCCTTTTTTGTTGTGGTCTGTACCCCACTGTGAACAGGATTCTTTGCGACAGTAGCATGAAGAGTACAAAAAAAACGAGGGGCACAGTATGGCGCATGTGCTAAAAAGCTGCTTAATATAAGTCCCGAGCGAGCGAAGCGAGCGAGAAAAAAATCGCATATTCATGAGAATCTAACTTTGAGATATTTTTTGACATTATATTCAGTAAAGAAAATCATATCCTTCACTTTTCCTTTGCTTTTCTTTCCTCCTTTTTTTTTGCTCTTGGTTGTAGAACTTTTGGGGCCATGGTCCAACCATTCCATACTCATATACGGCAGTGCAATGCGGTTGGGGTCTTGATATCAAAGCCATTTATTAAACCTCGCAGATTGCCGCTATTTTTAATCAGATCGCGGGTATATACATAATATAGCTTTTACACAGCACATTTTTTCAACCCAGTTGCGTAATGAACCACATATTTTGAGGGGACAAAACAAAGCAATGTGGGAACATTTGTAACAAGTCGCCAGCGAGCAAAGCAAGCTGCAAAAAAGTGCCTATTAAAATTAAATTCTAATTATATGATAGATTTTTCCATTTTATTCAGCAAATAACACATTTCGTTGTTTCCATTAATTTCATTATACGTTGTCTCCTATAATTATTTCCTCTTGGGTGTGGAACTAAGACCCCCCGCGCCTATATGCCAGTGATTGAACGTAAAGCTTAATGTACATGTAGGAAGGGTCCCTACAGGGGGGGGGGGGGCGTTATAGAGCCATTTGAATGTTATAGATGAAGAGCCCCAACTGCGTGGGGTTTGGGGCAAAGCCCCGGTAGCTTATTTGCATAAAATTTAGCAAGCTTATAGCACAATGTTGTATACTGTCCATCTTTCTTCCCGCTCCTTACTTTCAATCCTCTGCAGCCCGGTCGTGTTATTAATTTTTTTTTTCTTGTCCCATTTCTTTGTTTTCCAATTTAGCTTTTGACTAATTCCATTTTACCTTCGTTTCCCGCTATTGTTTGCCACCCATCATGCTATTGCATTACATAGGCCTTTTTCGGAATGATTTGTTCTTTCTCAAATGTTCTTCTTTCGTTCCTCTTCCCGCTTAATTCCTTCCTTTTTCATAAAAAAAAATCTTCGTTTTCTTTTCACTTTTCCTTTCCCTTTCCTTTTCCTCCATCCTTTTCCCCCTTCCTTCCCCTTTCCCTTTCTTTCTCCCTCCTTTTTCTCTTTTTCCCGTTTTTTAATTTTTCCGGTGAAATCCGCCAGGGGGGGCAGCTTGCCCCCCCCTGCCCCCCGCCCGTTACGCCACTGGATATATGGGCCTTTCTGTTTATTTTTTGCGGATGAATGTGGTCTGGGGTTCAACAGAGTCTCATCGCTGACAAGAAGAGATGTCCGCTTGCGAAAGTCAACAGATACAAGTGAGAGGAGAAATGATAAAAGCATTAATTAATACGATAGAATAAGCATCTTCCCGTCTTTTAAGTCCGTATACCAGGAATGGGGTCTCGAGATTATCCCCAGGATGGCTAGGGAGAACGCAAGGAAGGGATGAAACAAACCGAAATAATAGGAATTCTAATCCAAATGTATACTGCATTTTTTTTCTTATGAGTTGATTTTGGTCATGTAGCTTCACTTCACACTCGTTTTAAATTACATCTCTCAACATTCACTTTTGGAATTAATTTTCCTTTTTCTATCACATTTTGTCTAAGAATATGAGTTAAACAGGGTCATCCAGAATAGCCCTATCTGGTTTTTTTTTATTGACGAATACAAAAAAACCATTTGATTTTGATTTAAAATCCCAGATCGCCACATATTCGAATTAACGCTGAGAAAGTGAATGGAGATATTTAGCACTTTAAAGACGATTAAATCTGTTGAATTGTGTTTTTTATATACTAAACTATCTTTTAAAACTTGAATCCTTGAAAAAAAAAACAGAATATGCATATTTAGAAGACTGGTGATCGAAAATATTTAAACATGCAGAAGTATGTAAATAATAGGTTTATGATTATGTAATTTGTCCATGTTTATGTTTATATGTTTTCTATTAATCTACACGGGGACATTTTGTAACGGAAATTGTTCCCTAAGCGTGGTTATAATCTTTTTTTTCCCAAAAATTCTTGTCGAAGAATTTTGAAAGAAAAGGTGTTTCCTTGTAACCCCTCCCCCTCCACGCCCTTACTGGTTAACCATTGGTTACTGGTTATCCGTTGGTGGGGCTAACGCTATTAACGCTAAGCATGCTGTTAACGTCATTGGTGCCAAATAATACACATAAACCCCGTAGAGAAAACATTGATCTGACATGTCTGAGTTAAATCCTCCACTCCCCTACGCTAATAAAGTGGCACATTATGGTTGAAATATTCGGGGGGAAAAGGTTGTGTTGAGATGGTTTAATGCTTAAGGATTTGTGTTTATGTTATAATTAAATTGATTGGTTTGTATTAAGCTTATGAATATTAACATATATATTTTGTTAGAAATATTATGTTAATATATTATAATTACTAGGGCAATTCCATAAAATAATCCACCTTTTTGCACGTCCGACCCCCATTTTCTCAAGTTTTACTTCACTTCATAAACTGACCAAGTCATGGTCATTTGAGAGCATTGCAGACTGTCCAAAGAACAAGAAATCAGAGACAGAAAATTTCATGAAGGTCCCACATATAGGGAGTCGGATGTACATATTTTATGGAATTGCCCACTATTATTATTATCATTTTCATTATTGTTATTGTTGTTGCTGTTGTCAGTTTGTCCGTATGACGTAGACAGTTGTATTGACTCCAAATATCGGTAAGTGCCATTATTGGATTATCATTCACACATGATGGAACACTTCCACGCCTTTGATATCAAGGAAACCTTAAGAAAACAGGCCTAATTTCATACAGAACTTCGTACATCGCGTTGAAATGCCTTTGCAATAGCAAATCCCTTGGTATTTTCGCTTTAGACAGGCTTTGTCTCTGGGAGCCGCGATGCTAAAATTGTCAATTTGCCTAATCTATTCCCAATCTTCTAATTTGAGTAGCCTGCAAATGTTTTATGCGTATCCCATTGTCTCGAAAAATGGGGAGCGGTAACCCAAGGCGAGTATAGACAGTTTGAAGCGCAGTCTGGAAAAGAGAGACACAAAGAATAGGGGAAGGGCCTACAGGGGAATGGAGAGATGGGTAAAGAAGAGGAGAAGGGTGGACCATGTGGACAGAGGAAATGGAGAGAAGGGTAAGGAAGAGGAGAAAGGCGGACAGGGGGAATGGAGAGAAGGGTAAGGAAGATGAGAAAGACGGACAGGGGGAATGGAGAGAAGGGTAAGGAAGAGGAGAAGGGTGGACAGGGGGAATGGAGAGAAGGGTAAGGAAGAGGAGAAGGGTGGACCATGTGGACAGGGGAAATGGAGAGAAGGGTAACGAAGAGGAGAAAGACGGACAGGGGGAATGGAGAGAAGGGTAAAGAAGAGGAGAAGGGTAGACAGGGGGAGTGAAGAGAAGGGTAAGGAAGAGGAAAAGGGCGGACAAGGGGAATGGAGAGAAGGGTAAGGAAGAGGAAAAGGGCGGACATGGGGAATGGAGAGAAGGGTAAGGAAAAGGAAAAGGGTGGACAGGGGGAATGGAGAGAAGGGTAAGGAAAAGGAAAAGGGCGGACAAGGGGAATGGAGAGAAGGGTAAGGAAGAGGAGAAGGGCGGACAGGGGGAATGGAGAGAAGGGTTAGGAAGAGGAAGAGGGCGGACAGGGGGAATGGAGAGAGGGGTAAGGAAGAGGAAAATATCGGACATGGGAAATGGAGAGATGGGTAAGGAAAAGAAAAAGGGCGGACAGGGGGGGAAGAGAGAAGGGTAAGGAAGAGGAAAAGGGCGGACAGGGGGAATGGAGATAAGGGTAAGGAAGAGGAAAAGGGCGGACATGGGGAATGGAGAGAAGGGTAAGGAAAAGGAAAAGGGTGGACAGGGGGAATGGAGAGAAGGGTAAGGAAGAGGAAAAGGGCGGACAGGGGGAATGGAGAGAAGGGTAAGGAAGAGGAAAAGGGCGGACAGGAGGAAAGAGAAAAGGGTAAGGAGGAGGAAAAGGCGGACAGGGGGGAAAGAGAGAAGGGTAAGGAAGAGGATAAAGATGGACAGGGAGAGAAGGGTAAGGAAGAGGAAAATATCGGACATGGGGAATGGAGAGAAGGGTAAGGAAGAGGAAAAGGGCGGACAGGAGGAAAGAGAAAAGGGTAAGGAAGAGGAAAAGGCGGACAGGGGGGAAAGAGAGAAGGGTAAGGAAGAGGATAAAGATGGACAGGGAGAGAAGGGTAAGGAAGAGGAAAATATCGGACATTGGGAATGGAGAGAAGGGTAAGGAAGAGGAAAAGGGCGGACAGGGGGAATGGAGAGAAGATAAGGAAGAGGAAAAGGGACGGACAGGGGGAATGGAGAGAAGGAAAAGGAAGAGGGAAAGGGACGGACAGGGGGAATGGAGAGAAGGATAAGGAAGAGGAGAAGGACGGACAGGGGGAAATAGAGAAGGGTAAGGAAGAGGAGAAGGGTGGACAGGGGGAATGGAGAGAAGGGTAAGGAAGAGGAAAAGGGCGGACAGGGGGAATGGAGAGAATGGTAAGGAAGAGGAAAATATCGGACAGGGGGGAAATAGAGAAGGGTAAGGAAGAGGAGAAGGACGGACAGGGGGAATGGAGAGAAGGGTAAGGAAGAGGAAAGGGCGGACAGGGGGAATGGAGAGAAGATAAGGAAGAGGAAAAGGGACGGACAGGGGGAATGGAGAGAAGGATAAGGAAGAGGAAAAGTGACGGACAGGGGGGATGGAGAGAAGGGTAAGGAAGAGGAAAAGGACGGACAGGGGGAATAGAGAGAAGGGTAAGGAAGAGGAAAAGGGCGGACAGGGGGAATGGAGAGAAGATAAGGAAGAGGAAAAGGGACGGACAGGGGGAATGGAGAGAAGGATAAGGAAGAGGAAAAGGGACGGACAGGGAGAATGGAGAGAAGGATAAGGAAGAGGAAAAGGGACGGACAGGGGGAATGGAGAGAAGGATAAGGAAGAGGAGAAGGGCTGACAGGGGGAAATAGAGAAGGGTAAGGAAGATGAGAAGGACGGACAGGGGGAATGAAGAGAAGGATAAGGAAGAGGAAAAGGGACGGACAGGGGGAATGGAGAGAAGGATAAGGAAGAGGAAAAGGACGGACAGGGGGAAATAAAGAAGGGTAAAGAAGAGGAGAAGGACGGACGGGGGAATGGAGAGAAGGATAAGGGAGAGGAAAAGGGCGGACAGGGGGAATAGAGAAGGGTAAGGAAGAGGAGAAGGGTGGACAGGGGGAATGGAGAGGAGGGAAAGGAACAGGAGAAGGGCGGACAGGAGGAATGGAGAGAAGAGTAAGGAAGAGAAGAAGGGTGGACAGGGGGAATGGAGAGAAGGATAAGGAAGAGGAAAATATCGGATATTTGGAATGGAGAGAAGGGTAAGGAAGAGGAGAGGGACGGACAGGGGGAATGGAGAGAAGGGTAAAGAAGAGGAAAAGGGCGGACAGGGGGAATGGAGAGAAGGGTAAGGAAGAGGAAAAGGACGGACAGGGGGAATGGAGAGAAGGGTAAGGAAGAGGAAAATATCGGACAGGGGGAATGGAGAGAAGGGTAAGGAAGAGGAGAAGGGCGGACAGGGGGATGGAGAGAAGGATAAGGAAGAGGAAAAGGGACGGACAGGGGGGATGGAGAGAAGGATAAGGAAGAGGAAAATATCGGATATTTGGAATGGAGAGAAGGGTAAGGAAGAGGAGAAGGACGGACAGGGGGAATGGAGAGAAGGGTAAGGAAGAGGAAAGGGCAGACAAGGGGAATGGAGAGAAGGGTAAGGAAGAGGAAAAGGGCGGACAGGGGGAATGGAGAGAAGGGTAAGGAAGAGGAAAAGGGCGGACAGGGGGAATGGAGAGAAGGGTAAGGAAGAGGAAAAGGACGGACAGGGGGAATGGAGAGACGGGTAAGGAAGAGGAAAATATCGGACAGGGGGAATGGAGAGAAGGGTAAGGAAGAGAAAAATATCGGATATTTGGAATGGAGAGAAGGGTAAGGAAGATGAGAAGGACGGAAAGGGGGAATGGAGAGAAGGGTAAGGAAGAGAAAAATATCGGATATTTGGAATGGAGAGAAGGGTAAGGAAGATGAGAAGGACGGAAAGGGGGAATGGAGAGAAGGGTAAGGAAGAGGAAAAGGACGGACAGGGGGAATGGAGAGAAGGGTAAGGAAGAGGAAAATATCGGACATGGGGAATGGAGAGAAGGGTAAGGAAGAGGAAAAGGACCAATTGTCATTTCTGTCCCTTAACCCTATCTAGGCCGGGGGGCCTCGGAGCCCCCCCCCCCCCCTCAACGATTCGCGCAATATTTTTGCCGCGCGAAATTTTTTGACCGCGCCGCTCGCTGACTTTTTACTTTCAAGTCTTGCTCAACTTTTGAGACCAATTTTGCGTCACCCGGGTACGTGGTTTCGAAATAACGCAACATTATGTAAGTGCATGTCAGACCAAAAATTGCTCATAAACGTGATTTTGTGTACAAAGTCAATGCAAATTGTGTTTTCAAACAAAAATCATATATGTATGATTATTTTTAGTTTTACTGGTCTAAATGTATTTATTTTATGCTTTTTATGATCTCAGTTAGTTAGAAAAAGTATGACTATGCATACTAATTACGCATAAATTAGCATAATCACTTAATAGCAATTCGCATGAAATAAATTACTATACACTTTTGTAGATTATGTCCCAGACAACCAGCGTGCCAATTTTCGGCGCAATCGCGCGGTCGACAGTCGAGATCTCAAGGGGGGCCTGGGAGCTCTCCCCCCCCCCCCGGCCATATGAACTCCCAAAATACCCCGGCCTGGATAGGGTTAAGGGTAAGTAAGCAGGCCAAGAATTCAAGGATTCTCACATGATGACGATCAATAGGTAAAATCAAACATAAATGATTTATTGCCTTCTTAGAGCTGAGAAGATGATGAGTTTTTTTTAGAAACTGTCCTCTTGAGATTGTCATTTATGAAATATATTTTGTAGATAATTACCTGCGCAATAATTATGTGACCTTAATTGACGTAAAATAGCAGTCTAGATTTGGAAGTTCCTGATAAAAGAGTTGACAAAGTAATCCAGGAATCATATAAATGTACATGAACATATCAACAATATCAACAACTTAATCATTAACTTCCAGTATATTTGAATTCGTTTTTATGGCATTTAAAAATGTATGTGTTAATGGTACACGTCAATAATTTGATTCATAAATTATTCCTGTTTTACCCACTCGTTAAAATGTTCCAAAAAAAAGTGATATAAGATATGTTTCGTCATTGAGGCTTTAAAAGTTGAGGTTTATTCTCTCGTAGAAAAAGAGATCCCCAATCGAATAATAATCTGATTGGCCTATAAAGAACTCGATTTTCTTAAGGAGATATAGAAGTACCCATACGGATCCAGTTAAATTTGACACTTCTGACTCGAATTATCGATTTATTATCATAATAGGTACGGGTATATCCTGTATGTATACAGACACGTATAAGTATGTAAAAATTTCTATGAGTATAGTAGTGTGTAGCGCACGAATTCTTTATCAATTTTTCAACAATTAATCCTCGTAATTTATAGGAGAGTTGACATGCGAGTGGTAGGAGTCGGCCTCGATAATATGAGTTGCCTAGGAACCTCCCGCATATTTGATAAGAATATATTCTCGTTCCGCGCGATCACAATAGCTTGATCATTCTTCATCAGTTCATAGGCGATGGTAGCAGTGAAAGGCGTAGAACGTGCTCGGAGCAAACCAATGTAGTATAATGCTACAGTCTCACCAAAAATCCTAATCCAAACCGATCGATGATTTGTCATTGGTTAATTAACGTAACAGACTTTGTCGGTCTGGAGTCGTTTTCGCCCGAAGTGACTGCAGCATGGGCACGGTGCATTGTTCACAAAAATTGTAAGCACTGAAAGGATGGGCGTATAGGACCCACATTCCCGGGGAGGCCAAGAAGAGAATATGTTATGAAATAATGACAGCCAAATCAGCCGCGGCGCACACTTTTACACAAAAGCTCTGACGGCGAATATACATAGGCCCATTTTGTGTGCTTTGAATAACCCTTTCCCCTCATTGCCACTTGTTAATTCAATATAATAAATTAGGTACGTCGCCGGGGTAACCGTTCTTTATGCAGTTTTTCCCAATTAGATTTTGATTATTGCGAGAGTAGCGCGGGGCAATTAGACTAATTTGATGGGAAAGATGACGTTGACTGGATAGATACAACAAGCTTCAGGCTCCTAGATTAACCACAGTGCATTAGAGATAATTTTGGAGAGCACTGTCGCATTTGACGGTGTGTTTCGTGTTGTTTTATTTGTTTGTCGCCTCTTTTACACCTAATTAAATGAGATATTGGGTTTGGCAATACAAGTTAGGCGGCAGTTACTTTCGGTAGGAATCAATCGAGGATTATCTTCTTATATTTACATCACTTTTGTCTACAGGATTTTAATTTTGTACATTTGGAATTGGTTGGTTATTAAAAGGGAAGAGGCGTGGGAATGTCAGACATTTGCGGTTTGAGTTGATCCGTAAATATTCTAGTGATTCGGAGAATAATTAGGGAAAAAAGGTTGCTTTGATACCCAAGGTAAATTTATAGTTTGTTACACATCTCATTCAACTTTCTTACGCACCACTTTAATCGTTACCATGACAACATTATACAAATTGCATGGCCTTAAGCATGTATATCTGCTTCTTCAACTAAAGGTTATTGCGTTTTCTCAAAATAAGAAGTGGTGCTGATGGAAACAACATAATGAACGTATCCTTTTCTTTAAATCATATTCTACCTGTTTAACTAAAACTAAATATTTGAGTGATGATTTGGGGGATATGATAAATTAAATAAGAAAAATTGTTCATGAGCGAAGCAAGCGAGCTAAAAGGTTATATATCTATTCATCTTATACACCAAATGAGAAGAAAGCGTTGGCCCCTCTCTTATATTGCTCGAAAAGCTAATCCATATATTGCATCTCAATATTAAAATGGGGATTTTACCCAATCTTCTGATTCTAGTAGAATGTGGAACGAGGAAAGTGCATGGTATGTAACATAATGGTGACGATGTTCAAACTGGAATTCAATGAACCTTGATGAAGATATCTTTATTGGAGAAAACAATAATTATATCGATTGGAAAACGCATGCGGCGAGTCTCACCAGCTATGGTGCCACGAGCCTAATTACATCAGGAGGGCTAAAGATATTCGTTTGACCCAACCCATTCGAATTTTTTTTCAATTTGATATTGCTGATTGACAAAAGTGTATGAATATGATTCAAAATCTAACACTGATTCTAGAAATAGTAACTACTGAACTTCCTTTGCCCAAATTGGGAAGATATATCAATGATTTGGAACTATTTTTTGACTGGCGGAGGAATTGGGGCTCTTTTACTGTTTCAGCTGATGAATTTTATCCCATCATAGTTATCTTCATAAATGACGATTTATTTTTAAAATGAGCTGGCTACAATACCCTTCTCTGGTCAGATATAGTCTACAAATGTAGACCCACATCTGCAGTGTGTGTACCTCAGCTGATTCAACGAGTCTGCATAGCAGACTAGGTCTACTGAGGCTGCAGATGTGGAATGGCTCGCTTCGCTCGCCCTTTCAGGCTGGTTCAGCAGATTCCACCTCACGAGCCATTCAGAGTCTGCATAGCAGACTAGATCAGATATGGAATGTCAGATATATATCCTATCCAAAGGTACTAAACATTCGACCCTCTAATTTCACATTTATTTTTTTATGAATTTTTCCTAAGTGCCATTTTAACACACAAGTCTATGGGGAATGTTTTACGCACGTGACACCCTATATACAGAAAGTCAAGTATTACTTAATGATTTTCAAAGCAAGATGGCGGTATGCTTTCAAAATTAGCATCAATATATAATTCAGGGCAACTATTAAATAAAACCTGTCCGTGTGCCTGGGTTTGATCAACACTCCTTCTCAATGGTCATGGGTTGGTTTGTTTAACTACGCCCTCTTGTGTTTAAAAATCGCCAAGAGAAGTTCATTGCCGATTCGATAAAACTTAGTATTTCAATACCTGGCTATTTGTATCTTTCATTAAAAAAAATGAATATATTGTTTTTTTTTAATTGAAGAAATGAGAATGAAAGAGGTCGTTTTTTTTATTACTTTCTTTTATGAAAAACATGGTCGTATCACCACGGACAAGGTGCACTTCTCATCATTCACCTTATATGACTTCGTAAAAGGTGAACTAGGCACATATATTTTTCAATAACAAATAGAGCCTACTTGCTGCACGCAGCTGGATTCCCAAGGTGTAGGGCAAGATTTTTCTAGCCGACTTTTTATAGCGATTCCTACTTGAAAAGAAAAAAATCTTAATTGGCTCCAGAGCGGGAACGCGACATAATGTCCGAGAAAGCCAGAGAGAGAACAAAAATTGTATTGTACCATTATTCCACGAAATATTCGTCTTCAACACGTAAAACCATGACAGAAATAACATTTGCTATTTGACAATATTGTGAAATTTAAGGAACGTAATATAGGAGAGGATTCAGAAAAGCGTGAATAGAAAAAAAAACACGAGTTTCTAATAAATACCAGACTTACCTCAGGATGGCGCTGCAGGGGGAATTAATGAGGGAGTAACCTTCCCCCTGTTAATTCTTACCATAAAAAAACTAAAAGATGGAATAAAAAAAAATAATATAAAGAGAAGTATATGTCACTGGCGTATCCAGTGGGGGAGGGACACATCCGGCCCGTGCCCCCCCCCCCTTTGAGAGGCTTAATAAACATTTGTAATGTAACTTAGCCGTTCTCACACAAGTGCCCCCCCCCCTCCCCCTTCAAAGCGAGGACTTTTTTGTTTGTTTTAGCTTGTCAAGTTTTCCCTGGACGAAATGACCTTGAATTTTGTGTGAAAACCTTTTTTTTGTGCGTGTTAAGTTTTCCATGGACGAAATTACCTTAAATTTAGGGTAAAACCCTTCTTTTTTTGGTCAAATTTTTCTCTGGAAATTTGGAAAATCCTGGATCCGCCCGTGGTATAGGTAGCATGATAATATTACTTCCTTTCTCCACTCCTTTAAATGTGCCTTGCCTCCCTCTCAAAATAACCTGGCGTATCCCGGGCTTTACCTTCGGAATTTACCGTATTGAATTTGTAACCACTTCCTCAATTTCAACTTTATGTGATTTTTGGATTTTGGAGGGGGTGCAAGACAGCCTAGGGATGACGTCATATTTATTTGATTTGATTATAGTGGTAATATGAGTTGCATGGTTCAGAGCTCTTCCTTTTTTTTTATTTTTTTTAATTTCCTTTTCACTCTTCTTTCCCATCCCCCTTCTCACTGCTAATGAAGTCAAAAGGAGCGTGGTTGGTCCCTTTCCCCATCCTCATGTGGGGCAGCCCCTGTTTCTTTTAGGTCGGTGACTGATTGCGATGAAAAATCAATATTGGAAGGGTAAAAGCACCATCACATTTGACAAACACAAAAGCATTCCTTTCTTTTTGTGAGTTTTTTTTTTTTGGACTTTGATCGTTTGTTTAATTTTGGTCTTTCTATTTGTTCAACGATCTTTGAATCAAATTTCTAATAATGGGCGGTGTTATACTTACATTTTTAACAAAATCAAAAAGAAAGAAGAGCAGTCTGCTATTGCCAAAGCTGATTAAACTGCTCATTAAGTCACACAATCTAAATGTGGACCTCCAAAACGTGCGATTTTTAAAATCCTTTCATGAAATATAGGATTATAATCATCTGTGTGTTTTGTAGCGCTATTTTAATGGTCGGGATTAAAAAGATGAAATGTACTTCTAAAAAATCACAGTTAACAGAAAGTTTTGATTAGATTTTCGTCGCTTTTATTAAAAAGAATTCTTAAAGACTATTGGATATGAAGGAATAAAATATAACAATACAATTTTCACGCATATTCACTGTTTACTGCATTCTGCTATTGAAAAAAATGGCATATTATTTGTGAGCGTCAGAAATGGGCTTTATGATGTCATCGTATGTGAATGGAGTTGTAATCACAATCATTCATCATATACATTTTTGGTCTAAAATTGCAATTATTTTGTTTCCTTATTTTCTAGATAACAAACAAAAATAATAAAAAATGCATATAAAAATTCCCCTTAAAATTGATGAATCATTCAGATGTAGGAACATATTCCTGGTCAACATTATTTTAATCGCTGCCTATTGGCGCATTTTCTCACCGGTGTATCTGCAGTAAGATTCATATGTCAAGTAGTGCCTGGCATAGCAGCTATGCCAGCTATATATAGTCAATAAGAGACAAACAAATAAATAAAAAAATATATATACTCTAGAGCTGTAGGTTTAAGTACTCAGTATTTTATATTATTCATCTTTATACAAATTATGCATTGTTTAATCAAACTTATACCGAAAACATGGAGCATTATCATGACACATAAAACGAGCAAGGGATTTCCCCAAAACTTCTGTCTCACTATAAGGTTTTCACAGAACATCACACTTTTATAGTAATATCAAATTTCACCCGCAAAAAACCCGAATTCTAGAGAATCCGTTAATCTGCGTAATTATACTCTCAAAATGTAGACATGCACAGAGATGTTTGCCTTTTAATGTGATTTATACTCCTTTTTACAAGCAAATCAAGTCACAGCCGTGATCGTGGAAGTCTTGCATGCCGACAATAGCGCCGAGAATTTTGTCAAACCTACACTAATTTCCGTATAACAGAGGCCTACTCATGCATATTGCCCTTTATTCAACTCTGGGCACTGATTTGCTATTTTGAGAGTATCAAGAATGCTGCCAACTTACTGAAACAAGCCAAATCGAGGGTGTATGTTGCCATGTACAGTAGCTGACATGTATTATGGAGGATCTAGGAGGAAGAGATCGGGTAAGACTGATTTTTGAAATCTGTTTCCCTTATATTGGTATATTGGTGGGTAAAAGGAATCCTAAAGATTGTGTACTATCTCCCTTTCCACTTCTACCGTTAGACTACAATAGGCAGTAGGTATTGATCACCGAAATTCGGAGGCTCCAGAAGTGTGCTGCTTTTATTTACAATCAGTTATTGCGGGCAAGCCGGTCAGTGCTTGCGTGTAGGCCCTTATACTAGAAAAACGTCAACTCATCAATTGACATTGACGTACTTATTCTTCACGAAACTAGAACAAAAACTTTGAAAATGCGGATGGTGAATATTCATGTTAATACAGTATATGATTTGAATACATTGTAGGCCTTGTATTTTATGCCACTGCTACAGTGCGTAATGAGTTTGATTCCTCGTTTGCTTTGCTCGATCACTCCGAATATCCATAAGAAGATGTGAAGTTCACCCAGAAAGCAATTTCAGGTGAACTTCCCTATTAGACCATGGATGCAAAAATAATGAGAGAAAAATCAACTCATATTTGGGAAAAAGCCATCGAAGAATAATATCTTTTGTTTTCAATAAGGATTTCTTTTTAAGTTTTCATGTTTCATAATCTTTGTAAAAATACCAACGAACTATCGTTTTTTTTTCGTTGATTGCAGTGAATCTATCGTATGAATAGTGTACGTATATGTAGATTAAATGTTAAAATGTTAAAATTGTGGGTTTTTTGTTAACAGTTATCCCTGCAGTATTTTTGCATTTTTACAGCCCATCGCAATTTAGCAGTTCATTTTGTTTGTGAGTACCAGCTGCCAGTAATAATTACTGGGTTTTTACAGTTTTATTTTTAACAGTGTGCTCGCATGTGAAAAATAAAATAATTAAAGTTCTTATATCTTTTTATTCTTTGATTGATTTTAAACAAGACCTCGGCAATATTTTCAATCATTTTTTTTTTGCTATTTTTACATTTAACTTTTGTCAGGGTAAACTTCCCCTTTAAATGGCAAAAACTATTTTTTCACAATCCGTAATTCCTTATAAATTGTAATGTTTACCCTTAAAAAGCGGTTGATCGTTGTTATCGTGGTATGAATTATAATTAAAAAAAAATCAGATTTGAAAACATCCTTTCAGATCCCCCCACCCCTATTTGCAGACTTCCAGAGTTCCCAACGAGAAACGGCATCTTGCAAGATTACATTTTGACATTTTCCCCTATTTCAGACAGGAAATTTGAGCCAGTTCTGATATTGACTGGATGATCGATGAAAAGAAATATATTTCGTTTTAGATATGGACTCTCATTTTTGGTTTGGCATTCCTCCTTCCTGCGATTGAGTATACTTAAGGTATGTGTCTGTCTTTGCCTGATTTACTGCCTTTCTCTCTCTCTCTCACCCTCTTTCTGCCTTTCTCTCTCTCTCTCACCCTCTTTCTGCCTTTCTCTCTTTTTCTCACCCTCTTTCTGCCTCTCTCTCTCTCCTTCCCTTGTTCTCCGTCCTCATTATGCTCTCATTTATCCCGCTATTCCCCCCCCCCATTTTCTCTTCGCCTTCCTCACCCTCTTTCTTTCACTCTAATAACAGCATTATTATTAATGCTATAATTAAAAAATGCATAATTTTTTTTTTTTTTTTGTATTTTGTAACTTTTGTTTTTACGAACTTGCTGAAAAACAGCCTTGTCGGCTGACAACAAGTTTTTTAACCCTATTGAAATAAACAACAAATCCTCCCTTCCTCGTCTTCTCCCACTCATTCCCTTATCATATATCCCTTCTGTCTTTCACTCTGCTATTACCACTAATAGTCAAGATTCCACAAAATAAAATCTTCTCGATAATCTTGAAGACTCTTTCTTATCAGCTTTTCCAAGTCCGAGTTCTTGTTACATAAAAAATGACAAATTCATCATTTTTAATAATATCCATTAACACTAATCTGTTATTCACTCTTCGTGGATAAGGAGTATACCTGTATAATTTGTGTAAATCCTGTGGTTATAATGATGCTTGGCTCCAAATGGTAATCGGCAATCATAATTTACCTTGGTTACCATAGTAACGGTTTAGTTTTTTTTATACATCGACCAATAACACAAATTTCTACTTGGTTTTTAATGATTGGCGCATTCAGGTGCGGTAGATGTACATAAGAACAACTCTGTCAGCGATGTCCTCTTTATAGATGAATAACCAAGGGAATTAGTGAGCTGAATCCTCATTTGTATTCAACCAACTGCCGGGGCGTAATCAAGCAATCAAATTTCCTCATCTGTCCTAAAATCAGGTTTTTAACTATAAGTAGTGCTTCTGATATGTCTTCTTGTTGCTGTGTGGCGGAAAGTGAACCGTCGGACGATAGGGCAGAGCCTTACAAACTCGGGCCTCAACCGAATATACAAATGTGAGTACTAAATGCATTTTTTTTTTGTCAGTAAAATATTACAATTTGAAGGAAATAATCTTTCTCCCCTTTAGTAAAGATCCTAGATAAATATATTGTATGTGCGTTAGCAGTTTGTTATTCAATATAGGCATAATACCAATGCTTTCACTTTAATTCGAAGGTAAACTTGCTTTCAATGCTAAAAGTTTGCATACTCAAGCAGATACCCCAAATAACCACACCCCACATCAGGGAAAGATAAGTCAACGTTTTGCCTCCAAATCGTGATAAAACTAAATAGAAATAATTACTAGAATATTTCCCCTAATTATTCCATGGTATTATTAGTAAACGTGGTAAACATGGGAAAAATACAATGAAAAAGGTTTTTATATTTGTGGTTTAAGTTAAAGTAGAGTTTGGAATATGGGCGGGGTTTTTTTAATAGACAGAACAGATCAGTCACTGGCATTAGGAGGGATGGGGGACAATGGACCCTCAAATATTCCCCGACAGCCATATAAAAAGAGATAAAAAGAGACGAAAAAGGGACAAAAAAGATGAAATATGTTATATGCTTTTGAATACTCCGTAAATATCTACCACATAATCAGACTTTCCATTCGGCAGGCATGTGATTTTTTACCTCCCCCTATTCGCCATGATGAGCCGCCCTCCCCCTTTTTTTGGGGGGGAGAGGCGGGGGGCTCATTACCCCCCCCCCCCCACTGCTATCCATGATGGTTTTTTTTTTTATCTCAGAAAATATTTAAACTGTCAAACAACGTAGAAACAGTCTTCCGATGGGATATACTGATCACTCTGTGAAAATTAGTACAAAAGTGGTTGGCAACGTTGGAATTTTGCCGATTTCCTTTAATGAAAACATTGACTCATGATAGCAGCAGACGTAAGGTCCTGTCAATTCACGTTACTATATTACTCATCCCGAGTTGACGAACTCTACTACCTCATTCCCATTCACTTAACGTGTACCAGGCTCCAATAAATTCGTGTACAGTCAGTTCGGTCTTTATTCAGCAAAAGGCACTATAGACTTAAATATGAAATATATCCCAAATTAACTCGTGAAAACGCGGTCGAAATTACTGTGTCCGTCTCATATTGTCGTCATAGGAATCCGAGCCGACAATCTTCAAAGGAAAACGAAAGGATTGCCATGGAAACCGTTGTCAAGAGTTACACTCCAGAACCCGAACCCAGTGCTGATTTCGAGACGAGCAAAATCCTGTATCGGAAGGAATTAAAGAGCGGTTTAAGAACGGGAAAAAGATGGCTGAAGACTAGGGTAAGAACAGTATCAATAACCAAATACTAATGCATGATTGTCTGTTTTAAAGAGAGGGCTGGGATTCCGGGGAGGGGGTAGGGGATATATTGGGGTAGACGTGTCAGTGCGTGTACATGTATGTCTCATAAGGAGATTTACTTGGGGGAGACCTTGTATTGGTATTGAGCTTTTGAAAAAATGCAGTTATTGGCAGTCTTTCTATAAATTATGGGATACGACGGAAATATCGAATATTAGCCTGATTATGTAGCTGATCAAAATGGTGCGGATATGCCAAATTTGGGAGATAGAAACAAACATGCACTTGAATATTAAAGGGAAAGGTTTGAAATTTTGATGCGATGAGATATTGATGTTTAAGATCGATTGCTGATGTTGTGTGATAAAGTATCTGGCAGTATACATTATTCGTTTGTTGATTGCAATTTAACTTGCAATATATTCCGGTTTGATTTTATTCCGGTAACAGCCTAATTTATATTTCCGAGTACAGTTGAACTGCAAACTAGTACATATCCGCTTCTGCCGGTCCAGGCTATTAAGCTGTTTTAAGAATAGAGAAATTGATAGAACGTTTATTCTAGATATTGTAAGAGTCGTCTGTATAAATAACCGTATTCGATGGCGATTCTTTCATAGATGTGCAAGCAATGTTCACAATGAATACATATATAACCTAACTAGAACCAAGTTATAAGTCTGTCAATCAGACTAGTATACTGCGAGAGCGCAAGTACTATTGCAAATAACATCAATTTATTAATAAGAACAGTATAGCAGCAGTAGCAGTAGTGATGGTAGTAATAGTAGTAACAGTAGCAGCAGAAGTAGTAGTAGTAGTAGTAGTAGTAGTAGTAGTAGTAGTATTAGTAGTAGTAGTAGTAGTAGTAGTAGTAGTAGTAGTATTAGTAGTAGTAGTAGTGGTAGTAGCAGTAGTAGTAGTAGTAGAAGTAGTATATGTTTATTTATACAAGTACAGAAGGTTCAGTTCAGCAATCAACTACATTTTTATCAATGCCTTGATAAATAGAATAGTAGTAGTAGTAGTAGTAGTAGTAGTAGTTCAGTAATCAACTACATTTTTATCAATGCCTTGATAAATAAAATCGCAACACCACCATGAAAAATCAAGGATTATGGTTATAGTATAAACAGTTCCTGTCTGTAGGTTATATTTAACATAATTATATTCCCTAGAACGCAAAGTATTACAATATCAAAGTGAATCATCTATATACATCGAAAAATACAGACTATGCGTAACTCAAGGATCACTCAGTAGCCCATTTCCTTTCTCAAGAAACCATTAATATGAATTTATTCACATGTCTTCCTATTATTATTGTCATCATAATTACTGATAGCAGCAGCAGCAACAGCAGTAGTAGTAGTAGTAGTAGTAGTAGTAGTAGTAGTAGTAGTAGTAGTAGTAGTAATAGTAGAAGTAGTAGTAGAACTAGTCAGAGTAGTAATAATAATAGTAGTATTAGGAGTAGTAGTAGCAACAGTAGTATTAGTCGTATAATTTGTTGTTGTATGGCTCGTGTAACCATCTGCCACGGACATTTTGTCTTTCTGTTACAACCAAATTAAATCATCCTTATATACTATCATGGCACCCCCATACACACACACACTCACAACCTAGCGCCACCCCTGCTTATGTCTGTTACCTGAATGGAACATGAAAAGGGATGTATCCCTAAGTATATGTTAAGGATTATCATTTCAAATCCAATGCGTCGAACACTGCGATTTTGAAATTAGTATCGAGTTTCTCAATTGACATTGAACAAAATGCGCCGTACTCACTCAGAAGTATGTTTGGATTTGTTCGCAATAAGCGGGTAGTCAGACCTTTGTTCCCTGAAAAACTTTGATATTTTGTTTGTAGTTCACATTTTTATAACCGCATACGTCTTTGGCAAATCGTTGCATTGTTAGAGCCAGACATTACAATGTAAGGGATGACGTAATTGTTATATTTGTAAGCATGAGGGATGAAATTGTACTTAAGGCTTTATGATTGGCCAACAAGGCGGCGCCGGGAATTTTTGAGGGGGCGGGCAAGGCGACATAATGCCAATGGCATTTTTTTTCTAGATTTGATAAAATTGTAGAGTTGAGAAGCACAGACTTAACTCTCACCTTTTTTTTTTTCATTTTCTTCCCCCTTTTTCATTACTTGGAAATCTTGGGGGCGATCATCCCTTGTTTCCCGCAACACCAACCCTGAAGGCATACTAATCGCGGTCGTAAATATAAAGATAAATAAGTAGAATCTTGAGATAACATAATAAATTTGAATGATTATATCATTATACTTGTGAGCATGTTGTGAAGATGAACACGAGTTTCGTCGTCGGTAATGAGCATGTATTCTTGCAGCACCTTTTGATTGTAGAGATATACAGCGTTTATTACAAAACATCATAAGGAGTGCTGATTCTTTAGATACATAATTGCTGATAGAAAAGTTCATAAATTGACTCCGTATAAACATCAAAGTAACAACACGATATGCTAGAACAATATGCATGGACCCTGTCGTACGTGATTGCTCCAGCCGCACATAGTTCTGGTCCATTTCATTTACAAATTTCAAGATTGAGAATTCTCCTGGTGTAAATTCCTAACGTACTGTTCAGAATAATGACGTCATAAATGCAAGCGTAACACAATGGGAACATTGCAAAAAGGGCCGATACAGAAGCCTTACGAGAGCTAGCTGGCGGACAACAAACTAGAACTGGACCACAAATCTAGAACAAGATGCTGCTCCTCCTCCTGCTTCCTCACCAGTCTGTCGCTACTGCTACTGCTACTGATGCTGCTGCTGCTGCTGCTGCTGCTACTGCTGCTGCTGCTGCTGCCGACTTTAAAGTTGGTTGGTGTAAAGGTGGTAATGGTGGATTTTAATTCATTTTTTTCCTCAAGGGATTTTATCAATTCTTCAATTCTTTTATCGTAAACTACCCATTATAACAATCGTCACTATCATCACTCTCCCCGCTACTTCTCCACCCCCACAAACAGTACGCCTTGATTCCCAGCAATGCCTGTGCCAAGGAGGTGGTGAATTTCCTTTTAGAGAAATGGCGGCTCCCGAAACCCAATCTCGTAATCTCGATCGTGGGAGGCACTAGCAACTTTCACATGAATATCCAGCGTCGTGAAGTCTTCCGTACTGGGATCGCCAAAGCCGCCGCTACCACTGGTGAGTATATGCTCTATAATTAGACTCATTATTGTGTGTTCATCAATTTTTTTAATATTACGTGAGCATGTTAAAGGGGTGAATAGTAGGATATTTTGGTTAACACCTGAACTTCCAAGACCGAAAATTCGTCTCACCCCGCCTCAAAAAGATATAAACAGGGGAAGATCTTATACATGTATAGGTTATTTTTAAGTCTTTGAGGGTGAGAGGTGAATGTTTACTCTACACTACCTCAACGGTTCAGCCATGGAGCTACTGACATTAATAGCTCCATCGTTCAGCCAATCGAGGACATATACCTCTTCTGTAGACCCTGTACGCTGATTCTGTTTCCATACGAAAATCGTACGATTATCGTGCATCAATACGAAATGTGTACGATCATAGAACAAATATAAACGAGGCATATAAGGAGATCATACTACTTACAAAGTACGATCAACCAACGGAAAATCTACGATGATTGTAGGCGTCATAAGGACAAGTGTAATCTGTTGGACCACAAGCATGACAATGTGGAGAAACTTTGTATGTTGAGGATGCGTCGGAGCAACGAAAATCGAAAGCCCTACACCTTTAAATCTACTTTCTTGGATGGCATATTGTGAACCATGCTTCACTACCACGACGAAATCAGTCTTTTAAAAATTATATTAAAAAACAAACTTCCACCGTTCTACTTGAGAAAAGAAAGTACTCGTCTGTATCATGAAATGGATTGCATTACATTTTGATGACAATTATTTTTTCCACTTTGCTGTTTAATTAGCCGTAAGGTTTCAATCTTTCCTTTGTAGAAGTCAGTTACTTAATTACCAAATTATTTCTGCCAACTGGATCCTTATATTATAATGGGCTACACTTGCAAAGTATGACTACAAATCAAATGATCATGGAATATGGTCGTCTCAATGTACATACTTGATCATTGTATAATTCTTTATGTCTTTACCCCCACTATACTTTAGGAGCATGGATAATTTCAAGTGGACTCAACTGCGGTATCGTCAAGACAATTGGCGAGGCTGTGAAAGACCACGCAGTAGCTGCTGGTCGAGGTCGTAAAAAGGTCGCTGCTATCGCACTCACATCGCTCCGAGAGATCGATGGCGCACAGTCCCTCATCGACGGCGCGGAGGTAGTAAAGTGCCTCAAGCTTGATTTTGCAAAATAGGGGAGGGTTTAAGGTGTTAAGTTAACACCCTAAGTGTTTATTTGTGTGATGTGAGAAAACCCAAATGTTTGTAGAACCGGTATTCATCTGAATACAAGGCCATCAAGTCCTTTGATTTTACGTCCTCTTGATCGATCTCACTGTCCCTTTCGTTGTTTTAAGATATTTTTTTCGTGCCCCTTTTTAATGATTCCCATTCGTACTGTAATATAGAAATGTGCCCTCAGAAACGGGGCTTTTATAGACCTGTAAAACAGGTATCTTCATTGTCACTACCACTATGGATGTAGTCATTATAACTATTTATATTTAAAAAAAAATTATGTACTACCGTATTTCATTTAATCTGCTATCAATTTCGTTACTCATGACTGTTAGTTTATGCTTTCCTGTTGGTAACTTGGTGACAGAAATTTAAGAAAAAAGTGTTGATGTCAGAGACAGACGCATAAGTAGAAAAGGTTTAATTCATTCTAAACAAATTTAATCATTTTGAAATCAGTTTGTGTCATATATTTATTCGTATTCATTCGGGTAGGGGTTTTCAGCATAATGATTGTTAAAAAAAAACATTTTCCATCATAGAGTCAGTACTCACATTGCGTAGATTCTTCCCTGGAAATTCATTGCAATCATGTGGAAATGAAATGAAGCCATTCTCCTAAGATTATGTTATTTTCATATGATCATACTTTCAGCACGGGCGGCCCGTGATATACGGACAGGGTTCCGAAAGAATTACACAGCAGGCCATGCTCGATCCAAATCATCCATATGCACTCCTAGTAACAGATCCAAAGAGAGATTCATCCACATCAGCATCGTCGTCGTCGTCACAGAATCATAGACAAGGCGCTGACCCGATGACTATACGAGATCAGCAGAGCTCAGAGATCAGGATTAGGAGCTTGATCGAACATGAGATCTCATCACGAAATATTACCCACAGTAGCAGTGAGTTATTATGAGAGTTTAGTTTTCATGTTATTATTTATTCTTAAACTGGAATATATTTATAGAGGTACAGAAGGATCGGCAGTCAACTACTTTTTATCAATTCCTTGATAAAGAAAATCGCAAAACGACGATGAAAAATCAAGGATTATGGCTATAGTATTAACAGTTCCTGCCTATAGTTTATATTTAACCTAATTATATTCCCTAGAACGCAAAGTATTTAGATCAAAGTGAATCATCTATAGACACCGAAAAATAGACTGTGCGTACCTCAAGGATCACTCAGTAGCCCATTTCTGTTCTCTAGTTATCAAGAAACCATTAATATGAATTTATTCACTTCCTATTATTATTATTATTACTATTATTATAATTTTTACTGATAGCAGCAGCAGCATCAGCAGTAGTAGTAGTAGTAGTAGTAGTAGTAGTAGTAGTGGCAGCAGCAGCAGCAGTAGCAGCAGCAGCAGCAGCAGCAGCAGCAGCAGTAGTAGTAGTAGTAGTAGAAGTGGTAAGAAAAGAACTTTGGAATTCAATTGGTGCCTTCTACGGGAGAGGGGGGCTGCTCCATTGCACCTTTCAGAGTTTGTTACTTAGGTAAGTCAGAGTCAATTTTTGAACGAATAAGTCTTTCAAACATGGCGTTTTGCAAGAGAATGATATGATCAATTCCAACTTATGTCCCATAATTGTATATATTTATCATAACTATATATATTTTCCTTTATATTTCACTACAGCCAATGTACCAACAGTATGTTTCCTGGTGAATGGGGGACCACATCAGATACATGCAATCCACAATGCCATAGAAAATAAGACCCCTGTCGTAGTCCTTGCAGGGTCCAAGGGATGTGCTAACGTCATTGCTAAAGCTTACAGGCAGAAGTGAGTCCCAATGATTATTGGAAATCGTTTTATCAATGATAAATGCATCTTGATAATAGACCTTACAATGGAGGTGATAATGACGATTCTATCAACGATGGATGAGATACATGTACTACTGCTAATGATTGTAGCAATATTGAAAGGATAATAAAATTGATGATTGATAATGATAATGCTAATAATAATGATTATTATAATTATAATATATATAATTATAATATGATTATAATTATGATGATATAATAATGGTATTTTGTAATGATTATGAATAATTTTGATGAATATAATGATGGTATTTTATTTCAAGACTGCTCGCAGCAAGAGCTGAATTGTACGAAACTTTTACATATAAAAGAATGATGATGTTCATAATAACAATGATAATAAAGATATTAATGATTAATAGTAATACTAATGATGATAATAATTATAACAATCATCACAATTTTTCTGAAAATCATCATCATCATCAGGGGAGTAGCAGAAGAAGAAAAAAAAGAAGAAGAAAGAATTAAGAAGAAGGAGGAGGAGGAGGAGGATAGAAAATGTGAGGAGAGGATAAGAAGGAAGCAAGAGAAGGTGGAGAATAAAGAGAAGGGTGCGGGTGAAAAATGCGTTGATTTTTATTTTCTTGAGCTTTTCATCACCTTTAAACAGTGACGAGGGATCAAGTTCTCTATACAACATCGTGAGACAAGAGTTCGGTAGCAACGTCCCGCCTAACGAGATGGTCGAACTCCTGAAGAAAGTAAACGAAATCGTCAAGAGGAAACATCTGATTACTATTTTCGATCTCGACACCGTCCCACGGATCGACATCGACGAGGCTTTCCTAAAGGCCCTCCTTAGAGGTACAGCATCATTGACAACGGTTATACATTGACACCAACGAAATCAACTCCAGGGTCTCGTAGCACAAAGGTTAGCGTTTGATCGCTAATTTCAATTCTGATTGGTTCATAGTCAGTCTACTTAGCAAAATGCGCATGCAACGATGATCTTGATTGGTCATTTCATTTAGCGATTAATTGCTAACCTTTGTGTCACAGCGCCCAGACCTATCAAATATTGTACGTTATCTCAAATGGAATGTCATCTGTCGTTTTGGAGTCGTTTCCTTGGTGTGACTGTAGCATAATGTTTTCTATTTTATTATGGTAAAAATAATACATTTTTTTAAGTATCAAAGAAAATAAAATCATCATTCGGAATTCTGGTTGCTAAATAATACAAAAGGCATACAATTTTCTCATTATAAAGCAGTTGGTCAAAGCAGTCAGAAATGAAATTTTTGCAAGCGATTCTCTATGCTAATCTTCGAAGCTATACTGGAATTATTGTATCTTATTGGATGGAACAATTGGACTTGATGCTTAGTTATAATCGTGTAGAAGAATATCGTCACGATTAGTGGAATTGACTACAATGTACAATCGGGCGTGAAAATCAGGAGTAAGATCAATCATTTGTGTTATGGGACCCTGACATTTTCCACCAGGTTCACAAGGATCGGGAAAGAAAGACCAGCTTCATATGGCAGTAGTCTGGAGGAGAGTGACATTGGCACAGAGTCAGCTTCTATCGCAATACAAGTGGAAAGTAAGTCGATATTACTGCTATAACAGAGCTTTCGCAAGTTGGAAAAAATATTCGACTTCACACAGACATTTGAAGAGAACAGTTTGCTATTATTTTTTATTTCCATCCATCGGCTGTAATTAACATTATTGGAGAGTACACTTGCATATAAGCGATACATTATATGATAATTATGCATACTGAGTAGATGGTAAAAAAACAATATTTCAAACATACGGTTAGGATTTTTTAAAAAGGAAAGAAAGAAAGATAGAAAGAAAGAAAAACAAGGGATTGAGGAAATACGTTCAATCAATTTTGTGATGATTCCAAGAGCATTATCCAAACGTAGCAGCAAAAAATCAGATTAAATAAAGTTTGTTTTGTTTGTTTGTTTTATTTTTATTTCTGCGTTCACAATACATTATCATAAATATTTACATTGTTTGTAATATACAAAATAATTCATAATGCATACAATATAAACATAATACATAATTTGAAGGAAAAAATGGTGTGGGCATATACTTCACATTTTGATAATAAAAAAGGAACATTAACAAAATTTAAATGAACGCAGGAGACCGCCATCGTGAGCGGTTAAGCTTGTAATTGATGGCGGCCTCATAAAAAGGGTTCGTGACTATGATTGGTATAATTACTGAACAAGTGGGTGCAATGCAGGTGCAGGTGCGGGTGCAGAAGATAGCTGTAGAATTTATATTTTTTATTTAATTTATAGTTGTAAATGAAGATTAATTTGAAGGTTGGGATGAATAAGATCGAATGATATTTCTTTTAACAGTTGATTTTAAAGAGTATAAAGTGGAACAAGATTTAATATTTTCTGCAAGATTATTCCAAATGTCTGGACCATGATGTCGAATTGATTTAGAGGTAATTAACAGTCTGGGGTTTGTGAGATGAAAGTTTCCAGATGTACGAGTTGGGTAGGTATGGACAGAACTATTGAACTTAAACATATCATCAAAAGACGAAGGGAGTAGGTTATTAATATACTTAAACATAATGATAGCTACTTGAAGAGTATACAAGTCGGCAACTTTTAGTGTTTTCTGTTTGAAAAATAATGGATCAGTGTGAGCCAAGTAATGAGATCCTGTACAAATGCGAACAACTCTCTTTTGTAATTTGAAAATAGAAGTCAGCTTTGTTGAGCCACAATTAGCCCAAACAACGTTACAATAAGTAATATACGGGAGTACTAAGGAATTGTACAATAGGAATAAAGTTTTAAGAGGCAAAATAAATTTTAACTTAGAAATAATTCCAATGCTTCTCGAAATACACATTGTAATATGGTGCAGATGCTCATTCCAAGATAAAGCTTCATCTATGATAACCCCTAAAAATTTAGAGTGAGTTTTCCGTTCTAATGATTTGCCGTCAATCTGTAGGTGAAATTGAGTGTTAGAAATATGAGAGTGATGTTTAAAATATATGTAGTGAGTTTTTTGTGTGTTCAAAGATAATTTGTTAGCTTTGAACCATTGTGATACTTTGTTTATTTCATGATTTAAAATATTGTATAACGAAGTAGGATTTGTATGAGAAAAAAAAATATTTGTGTCGTCGGCGAATAATACAAAAGATAAAATTGATGATGTATTAATAATGTCATTGATATATAGTAAAAATAATAGTGGGCCTAATATGGAGCCTTGAGGGACACCACAACGAACTAAAAGTGAGTCAGAGTCATAACCATTAAATGCGACGTATTGTTTTCGATTTCTTAAGTAATCTTTAAACCAAAGGAGGGATTGACCTCGTACGCCATAATAATTAAGTTTTGAGAGTAGAATGTCGTGATTAAGTGTATCAAATGCCTTACTAAGGTCACAAAATATGCCAATGACATGTTCTTTATTTGCAATGGCGTTTGTAATTTTATCATAGATTTGGATTAAAGCCAAGTTTGTTGAGTAATTTTTCCTAAAGCCATATTGATTAGAATTTAGCAGATTGTGTTTGCTGATGAATTTATAAAGTCTGTTATATACTATTTTTTCTAAGATTTTTGATATAGTTGGGAGAAGAGAAATGGGGCGATAATTATTAATTTCATGAGGATTGTCTTTTTTGAAAATTGGATTTACTTTGGCGATTTTGAATAAGTCAGGAAATACTCCTTGTGATAATGATTTATTAAAAATGTTACTAGCAAGTGGGTGAATTATTTCTTTTAGTGTATGAAATGATTGAACTTAGCAAGTATAAAGCTTGTAGTACTTAGTTACAAATTATTCCGTAAATCTTTCAGCGAAAATTATATTTAAAGTAGCAAAATATAAGAATTCTAAACAAATTTCTTTTATTTGCAAGTTAACCTATATATAACTAAGTTATTATTATTTCGGGTTTAGAATTCCTCTCCGATATTATATTTTTTGGATACAACAATCAAACACTCTTCCCCACGCATTTATCATTTAATTCATTACCAATTATTCTCATTTTCCTCACATCACCCTTCCAACCCCTTTTCTATAGTCGTCAGAACTATTTGAGGCACTCCGCATTGCGTTGGTTAACGACCAGACAGACTTTATACGTCTCTTTCTCGATATCAACGTCAAGCTTGAAGACTATCTCCACGCCGGTGAACTCCGGCGACTTTACAATGAGGTATAACCCCTCCCCTCATGGAGAGACTTATTTTCAGTGATAACTGCTTTTACAAATCCTCGTATCTGATTGGCTGAGAGCAAATTGGATAGTGACAATTAAGGACGAAACTCTTCATGGAACGCACCCTTAACCTACTTGACCTGAATTCCATAACAGAACTGTTGTGGTTTTTAGTAGGACATTTTAACGAAATAATCATAATTTTGGCCTCTCGCCGCTCACCTATTGTTCTTTGGCGCTGAAACACATTTCCCTTGGTGAATGATAAACCTATTGCGATAGCTTAGACTGCAGTTGATTTATTAAATTGAGAAGAGTCATCATCTTTGTAAAGGCAATGTTTTATATAGTCACGATAGTGTTTATAATAAAGGTTATTCAAATAGAGAGAGTTGGTACATAAAAATAAATATCGTAATTATAATTTACCGGAATTAAATATAAAAAAAATATCGACTTTTTCATTCCTTCTTTAAATGCGTATCATAGACACCATGCCTGACTGAATAAAATAATCAGGAAAAACATCCAACGGTGCAAATGGTTGAAGTGAATGGAAACTGATCAGTCAGTCAGGAAAACTCAGCCTCGTATTCGTATAACATACAAAGAACTATTCAACATTATCATGCCCAATTACAAAGAAATCACTCGGCTGAGGCATCAGTGAAGGTTTCATGTCGGTCGTATTTGCTCAAACGTGGGAAAAGTGGAACTTTTTATTTCTTTTTTAAAGATTTTTTATTGCTTTTCTCTCAAATCAAATCCATACTATACTATTCATGATTGCTATGCTTGTTATTTCTATGAATGTTGAAAATCAATACAATACAATTCACAAAGGAATTCTAATCTGTCTTCGATATCAATTAATTGAATTATGCGTGGTGTCAGAGGTACAAAGAAGGTATCAATAAAATGCTGGAGGTTTCCTCTTTCATATTCTGGTAAATTTTAATTGTGATACTTTCGAAAGTCCCTTGCATAATGGTTAGTCGCGTGTATTTGAGTGTCCGAAAGTCCCCACATTCTTTCAGCCAGAACCAGTTATTTAAAAATTATGAATACAATACAACAACAACAAAAAATAATAATATAAATGCCCCACAATCTTATTAATGTTGAATAACATGGAAATATAGCGTAGTCTTTCCTCCAAACCCTGTTATTCCAAAATTATAAATAACAGTTTAAAAGACAGTATCATCTTATTAATGCTGAATAACATAGAAATATAGCGTACTCTTTCCTCAAGACCCACAAATCATTAAAAAATATAGATAATGGTAAAACAAAGACCCCCATCCTATTGATGTTGAATAACATGGAAATATACGCAGTCTTTCCTCTAGATCCAGATATTTCAAATAACAAATTATAAAATACAAAACAAACTATTAAAAAAAGACCCAACAATCTTATTGATGTTAGATAACATGGAAATATAGTGTAGTCTTCTCTCCAGACCCACTTATTTCAAAATGACAAATCATTTCTTAAAAAAGTATCTAAACAAAGTAACAATGGCCCCACTATCTTATTAATGCTGAATAACGTTGTTGTTGTTGTTGTTATCTTGGGTTTTAAGGCGCGTACCATTCAGATATGAATATTTACATGGAGATATGGCGTAGTCTTACCTCCAGACCCAATTATTTCAAAATAACAAATATCATTTTAAAAATGAAGAGGATATAAGACCCAACAATCCTTCAAACTAAGAACCTGTAATAAAATAAAGGTTTAGGGAGTTTTCTTTATTCCAGACCTTGTCATTTTCAAAATTAAGATAAATGAAATCTTCAAAACTAAGATTCAGTCATATTCTTGTGCCTGTTCAACATGAATAAGATGATCGGGGGAGCATTTCATCAACATGTTCAACGTCAATGAGAGTACGGGGTCTTTGTTAATATTGTTAATATTGTTTGTTTTTTATGATTTGCTATTTGAAATAACTGGGTCTGGAGCAAATACTACCCCATATTTAAATGCTGAATATATCACAAATGGTGCTTGGTACACTAAGAATTCAAAGTACCGAAAAACTTGTTAAAACGTTATCCCCTCTTGTTAGAATGATTATCTTTTATATAACATCTCATAGATCGTCGATCAACAACCTTATCGTTTTCGGGGAGTAACCCCCTATTGTTTGCTGATATCTTATTCCTCAGTTTTTTGTTTCATATGCATTTTAATGTTTTGTCTTTGTTTTTGCTTTTTTTTTCATAGAAAAAAAAAGAATGAATATACAAGAAATAATAAAAAACGTAATAAAAAAATAATAATAAATAAAATTGTTACCCTACTTTTTATACAGTGGGTGGCAAAAATAGTAAATCATGACTTATTGCCAAATTAAAACAAAGAATGGAATGGCTATTCAATGCTGATAAAATTGCGGGGTCTTTTTTGTGGTTGTTGTTTTGTTTCTTAATGATTTTTTGTGTAACTGCGTCTAGAGGAAAGACTACGCTATATTTCCATGTTATTCAACATTAATAAGATCGTGGGGTCTTTTTTTTTTTTTTGCTATTTGAAAAATCTGGGTCTGGAGGAAAGATTACGCTATACTTCTGTGTTTATTCAACATTAAGAAGAATTAATTTTGGGATCTTTGTTCGGAAGATTGTTTAAATGTTTTAAATTTATAAAAATGTTTTATATTCATATATTATCGGGTCTGGAGAAAAAAGACTGTGACTTTGCGCTGTATGATGAACGCATTACTATAGGGTTTTAGTTTAGAACAGATTCGCCAAAAATCCCTTCAAATTTATAACATTTGTGGGTAAAGTCATTATTACATTTGTGGGTGATCAAAAATTATTACATTTGTGGGTAAAGTGCATTTTTACATTTGTGTGTGAAATTATTACATTTGTGGGCAAAGTGTTATTACATTTGTGGGTGTTATTACATTTGTGGGTAAAGTGTTATTATATTTGTGGGCGTTTATTACATTTGTGGGTGTAACACCCCCCCCCCCTTGTGATGACACCCCTATATTTTAGCCCTCTATTCGAATGACCTTTTCAGAGATAAGCACTTTACTATTTATAAAACTTTTTATCCGTTATTAATAGGTAAACCTATATAATTATAATAAAGTTGGATCAATAATAATTGTTCGCATATATAAATCACGTTATCTTTTGGAAAAAAATGAATCAGATCAAAATATCTGATGACCTTTTATCATGAACATACACAGGTCCATGAAGATACATTACTCTACAAGTTGCTTTTAAAACACAGAGGTCGGGTAAGTTCGTGTCATTTTCGTTTCTTTTTATATTATTCTTGAGCAAAATGCAGTATTGGACTCTTGGTCTAGAATATTTGCATGTTTCGGCGTTGCAACAATTTCACAGTTGTTTTCTTAATAGATTTATCAAACACGAAAATTTGTACTGGATATTTTGAAAAATCTCTTTGCATGCCTTCGACGAATAGGGGGGGGGGGGGGGTCGGCCCACATGCCATCTAAGATGTAATCTACCAGTAGGGGAAGGCGGGGTAAGTTGAGCATAGGGGCAAGTTGAGCCACCACCCCCAGGCCAATAATGAATGAGTCAGACATTGTGGTGGTGTCATGCATGGATGACCCATTAGTCCAGTAGCGTACCGTGAGCCGGAGGAGACAAAGCATTGGGGGGGGGGCACTGCATTGTTCACAGACAATGCAGTGCCCCCCCCCAATGCTTTGTCTCCTCCGGCTCACGGTACGCTACTGCCCATTACATAACCCTTAATCCCACCACATTGTTTTCAACTTTGAAACAAAAATTACTTTTTTAGCGGGAAAATACAAATTTCAGCCAATAAAGTAAAAAAGGGTGTGAAATAGATCATTGCTTTTTACCAACACATGTCTAAATATAATCAAGCAATAATCTCAATATTGTTAGTCCAGGTATGGATTCTCATTCTTGTCATAGTCTTTTACATGATGGATGCATAAGAAATGTGTGGATGTGAAAATACCGCATTAAGTTCGGACTGGGGTAATTGGTGCCAGTCAACATGGGGCAAGTTGAGGCATGGTAATTCTTATGGTAATGTATAATAAAAACAAATAATAATTAAAAATCCATTGATATGCAGGCAAAAAGGAGCAAATCTACATGACAGTTCTTTTACTTTGATATGTTAGTATTTATATAGAATTAGCAAGTGAAAAGACTTTAAATGAACAATTGACATGCTGGTTCTTCCCGCATACATTTTGTACATATTTTTGTGACTCAACTTACCCCAGAAGGTGACATAACTTACCCCATAGATGGGGCAAGTTGAGCCATTTGACATCGTTTTTTTTTTTAAAGGTCACAATGACTTTCAGTGTGGGGGTAGAAAGTTATATATAGGTGAAAAATATTTCCCAAGAATCAAATTTAAAGGCAAGGTACTTAATACTACAATATTATTAGTCATATCAATTCTAACATGCAAAATGTAAAGTGTCACAACTTACCCCGCCTTCCCCTGTAGTGTATGAACTTTTATCAAAAATTGAAAATGTTATTGATTTTGCACATTAATGCCCATTTTATGAGGTAAATGGGGGACCCGTTTCATAAAGGACTTACAGCTGCTGTAACTTTGTCATTATGGTAACTACCATGGTAACAGGGCTCAGCAGCCAATCAGAATCAAGGTTTCTATGGTAGTTGCCATAATGGCAAAGTTACAACAGTTGTAAGTTCTTTATGAAACGGGCCTCCGATTGTTTTTATCCTAGCCTCTTAATTAAAGCTGAAAAATATCTTGGTCACGCTAATTTCTGATGATTTCAATTCATAATTTCAGTTTATTATACCTTATTGTTTAAGATTATATACCTCATTATTCAAGCTCATACCATTTAAGTATTTATAACAATATGGTAATATATCATCTACATATTTAATTTGAATGTCTTTCAGAATAACAAAATGCCGGTTGACCTGTGTGATGTTGGCCATGTCATCAAGAGTCTTACAACACATGCTTACGAACCCCTTTATTTATCAGGTAACAAGTTTCCTCATATATAATGCACCAATCAGGAAATACTATTTGATTGTTTTATGACAGATCACTGGTTAGTAAAATGGTTTTGCTTAATCATCTTAATTCAAATGATAATATAGTTAATAAGCAAACCTTTTAAAAGGTTTCACTAGGACAACAGTTTCTGTGAATGCAACTGGTCTAATTGTCAGCAGACGATTTAAGTTTATAACATCTTTGGATAGAAATGAATCTAAAACTTTTGACTGAATTAACCATATAAGGGTAGGCTATTTTGACTGGGATGATTAAAGTCAGTCTAGAAACGGTAAGGATATGTTTTTATTATACATGTACGTATCAAGAGTAGATATATCAATAAACATTAGTTTCAACATGGACCTACTAGTAGGTCCATGGTTTCAATGTACATCTTTCGTCCTGATTTCGCTCTCACGGCACATTTTGTGGATAAGTATCATTATATTATATTATAATTATGATCAATGTGCCGACCCCCCACCCCCCCAAAAAAAAATCACACATGCAAACAACAAATAAAATAACTTAAATTACGAAATAGTTCTGAAATGACAACTCCCTCCCCGATTTGAACTTTTCCCTCAGATTCTCAACCCACTCTGAATCCTTGTCGGGAGTTGTTCTTGTGGGCAGTGCTGCAGGATCGGCAGGAGACTGCTCGGTTGTTCTGGGAGGAGGGCAAGGCGTGGATTGGTGGAGCTCTTGTAGCCAGTCGGATCATGAGAGCCATGCAGAGGTTGGAGACGGAGCCACAGCGGCTGGCCAACCTCGAGGAACATCAGAGGTAGGTGATGCAAGTGATGGTTCTTTCATTCCCCCTTCTAGAGGATTGTCTTAGAGGGCGCTTCAAATTCGTCTTCATATTTTTTTCAATTTTTTCCCTTAAAAAATATTCTTATCGACAAACAGATTTACCCTGTTTTTATCATATTTTTATGCATGAAGTTATGAACATTGAACTTGTATGGTAGTACTGGTGTCGCCTTCATCATGTCCAAATGACTGGGATGCTGGCAGCCACTGTATGTTTCAGAGTTAGTTTGAAAGCTCCGAGAAGAAAAAAAAAACTTTCTACGAATTACTTTTGATATATATTTATATTATGTTCAAATGTTCGTTGTAGGACTAATTCATTTGGTGATTGTACATTTCAAATTGCTGTTTTAATTCTCTTGAATGTTACAGTCTGATTGTCCTTAATGTTATTTCTAAAATCTTAAGTAATGGTCAAAATATCAAGAATACTTTATATTTAACAACCTGCATATTAAAAAAAGAAGCGTTATAATTCTGAGACCTTTCTTTCATATCTCAATACAAGTATACAAATAAGTTTTTACAGTTTCATTCTAAGGTAATAAACGTGCTATTCCGCATTTTCTCATCTATCCTTGGATTCCAAAATGAGTAGCATTATTCATAAACTTCTAATTTTTCAGTGAATTTATTTTATATCGTTTCAGGGAATACGAGAAACTCGCCGTTGGTGTCTTGGACCACTGCTACAGAGAAGACCGAAGGAGGACTTCACTGCTCCTCATACGAGAAATGCCCGAGTGGGGTAACGTGTCGTGTTTATGTCTAGGGGCAGCAGCGCACGACAAACATTTCATAGCTCACCCCGCTGTCCAGAATGTTTTAAATGATCTTTGGTCAGGAAGATTATCAAGGCAGAACGGTCATTGGCAGGTATACAAAGCAAAGTGGCAATGTCTTTCCTACTTTAATTGTAAGCTTATCAAATAAATTTCATCTCTTAAAATGATGTAACAAATATTTCATACAATATGTATTCAATATTAGTATTTTTTCTTTCATAGAAAGATTTTATTCAAAATCAAACACGAAAGCAATTCAATTTACAGAAAAATCATGAAGCGAACATGTTTACAACAACTGTACTATATTATCTAATGATTCAACAAAAATTATGATGTTTTTGACTGAGAACCCTTTCAATTTCAAAATAGCGTTTCAATACGTTCTTAAAACAGCTAAAACATAACCAATCACCCTTACAACGTGTCAAAAAAATAGCTCAAAATATTTAGCGTAAAGAATATAACGGTTTATAGTAGAGTATTGAGCGTCAGGGCAACCAAACAATAATGAATTCTTATTCAACCACACGTCATTGTTCAAATAAGAGGTTTGGGAGTTTTGAATAAATTGTTGAGTTACAGGGCAGTCCCAAAACAGATGTGAAAATTCACTGGCGTAAATCCCGGGGGGGATGGGGGGGATATATCCCCCCCACTTTTCGAGGAGGGGGGGATGGCCTGTACAAACATCCCCCCCACTTTTTACGAAAGAAATGAAGAAAAAAATCACAAGAGATAATTGTTTTATTGGTGAAAATTCTTCCTGAAATACCGCTTAACCCAAATAAAACAATATTATTTAATCATAAAATGCAAATAAAGAGCCAGTTCACCATTTCCAAACGAAATACTTATGTCCTTATTATAACATTGAAGAGAAAACCCCGTTTCTTCCAATTCATCAATGTTGGGGTCTTTGGAAAGGAATTAAGATGGAATGTCAAAAATTTTTGAATGTAATCTCTAATAAAACCATTAAACCATCATGGGGTAAAAAGATAATAATATTGGAGGGGTATTTGCCATATGGACATACAGTGGCGTAACTACGGGGGGGGGGGGCATGGGGGGCACGTGCCCCCCAAATCGGCTGACCAAAAAAAAAACCGGGGAAAAGGAGAAAAGGGGGAGAAAGGAAGAGAAACGTAGTGGGAAAGAAGTGATATTATTCATTATAATGTTATAATATATTATAACTATGTTATGTTACATTACATAAGAAACATTTTTATCATAACTTTATGAAACATAATTTGCCCAGGGCATAAGTCTTCATTGTTCCTGGTGCTCGCATTGTCTGTGTAACGAGATATATAATCCTGTTGTACTAAAACATCCCGTTTTCAAGTCAATATAAACCAAATATATTTCCTAGCACTTGAGTTATCATTGTTTTATGTAGTGACATATGCTTCTTTTTCATGACTCAATAAGTGATTGCCCCATGTTAAGGTCTTCCTATATATGAAACATTTCCTGTCCGTGATTACGTTCGCATTAGTGGATTGGTGAGATATGTCTGCTCAACATGAATTCCTAAAATCAGTCCTTAAAATGTCCCTTCTTCTGATCTGATTATCAAAAATTTTCAGCTCGCGCTTCGCGCTCGCATCATTTGGTTAATGAAATACGTATGGTCCTAGTTAATTCCTACAAAGAAACCTTAGAATGCCCCACTTCAGGTCTGAATTATCTAAATTTTCAGCTCGCGCTTCGCGCTCGCAATATTTGATTAGTGAGATGCGTATGATAATCATGATTGTAATGACTACAAAAAGTGTTTCATGTGTTTTTAGGTGTGAATATAAACAAATTTCAGCTCGCGCTTCGCGCTCGCATTATTTGATCAGTGAGATACATATCTGTTTAATGACATTGTCCTTAAAATGTCTCTATTAGGTCAGAATAACTGGCAACTGAGCGCGCTCACTCAGTGATTCAAAAATGTTGCTGGTGCCCCCCCCCCCCCAATACCGTGACCCACGGTACGCCACTGTGGACATATCAATGACAATTCCTTGCATATCTAAAAACATGATTGCAAAAAAAATGCCAAAATATTTCAATCATCCCCCCCACCCATCAACACGGATTTACGCCAGTGTGTGAAATACTTTCAACAGAGAAAGAACAAAATGTACATAAATTAGATTCAGACAAGCCCATATCGTAAATAAGTTTGTTTACCCCAATTATCCGATTAAAAAGTTTATATTGAAAGTAGCGGAGTTTTGTTGAAAGACCGCATTTAAAGGGAATCACATATAATCTATTCCAATTATTAACCGGTTCATTTAAAATGGATGCCCATTTTGTTTGCGAGGTCGGGGACTTAAGGATTTTACCAATAGAAATTATGTGGATAAACTTGCATACCTTAAAAATATTAGTAGCTTGTAGAAAATTCTAAAGGTAAACTACCCTCAGAAAGTTATAATATGAACATTCAAAATGATATGCTTGGGAGTCATGTTATATGTATTGTCTGTTTCAAAAATTTAAGATCAGTCGTTCATTTTCTAACATACTGTTTTCCTGTATGAAGGCGTTGCATGGATGTTTATGGTAATTATCACTGTTATCCTTTCTTCCTTTGTATCCATCTTGTTTTAATTCTCCGGATCGCCAGTCGTGGCTGGCCACATTCTTTCCACCCTACGCACTCTGGGGCATCAGATTTGTAGATGAGGAAAAGGACAGGATCTACAGTGTCACGCTTCAGGTATATAAACGTTCAAGTTGTTATTTTAAAAATGTGATGGTCATTCGATGAGTATCACCACATTTGGCATTGATATGAAAAGAGAGTGTGTTGCCCTGTGTCTTCCAATGAATAAAATATAAGTCAGTAGGGGGTATATCTTTGATTATGTAAATATTGAGTCTGATTGCTGGTGCACCCAAAATATTTGATCTTGAGCAAAGTTATCAGTTCTTGATAGTTGATACAAGGGTTTTTACATAGATCTATATTTTGGAAATATTCCAGAAAAATATTTGTTTGTTTTTTGGTTGTCAACATATTCTGTGATTGTTTTGTTTTGTTTTGTTTTTAAGACTCGTGCATCAAAGACACGAGCCTGTGGTCAACTGAAGTTTGATTCCGATGACGAGGAAGATGGTCAGATTGATAAAAGACGAGATTCAATCCTCAGTGACACCGGTAGCATCACATTCAACTCATCATCCTTTCGAGCCCATGTCCCGGCACAGAACTTCACGTAAGTATATTTGGCTGCGGCTGGCCTTTATGGTAACCATAGGCGGCAGTTCTGGGAGATTTTTGTTCGACTGTCGACGACAGTCAAATCAACTGAACTGTCGAATAAAAATATTCAGTGCATTTGTTTGCACTCAAACAAGTTTTAGGGGTGCCTCGATGCTAACTTTATAATCATTGATTGATTGCACCAATGCCATTTTTGTTGTTGCTAATTTTTGAACAGCCTCCTACCGTTTGATGAGATGCTCAAACACAAGACAGTGAATTTGGAATCGATTGTGAATCATGAGGAGAAAACCAGAGTCCCATGGACGAAACGATTACCTCTCTTCTTCAGCGCTCCCGCTATCAACTTCAGATACTATGTGGTAGGTATTAATAACATATAATCATGAATAATTGGTCACAGATCGAGAGTCCGAAGGATCGTCATTCCGAATATACGAATACTCCTATAAGGCACGAACACTCCAAAAAGCCTCCGAAGAACTAACGACCGATCGATGGATTTATTATTATTTTTTGTATTGATGGGTTGGTTGAATGTTTTATTGAATTTTTTTTTAATGATGGGTTGACTAAATGATTGATTGATTGGCCATCAATAATGAAGGCAACTTTTGATGAAACTAGTGGTCTACTGACCAAATTGGTATTTTGTTTCATTGACTATCATGATCTCCCATGAATAAATTGCTTGATTGATTGATTAGCGGAGTGATTTATTTATTGATTGATTAACTGAGTGATTTATTTATATATTTATCTATTAATTGATTGATTGATTGACTAATTGGTTCATTGACCGATTACGTGATTGATAAGTTGATTGATCGATTGGTTGATTGACTGATTGAATTATTGATTGATTGGTTCAATGGGGGCATCGTGGTCTAGTGGTTAAGGCTCTCGTCTTTTAATCTGAAGGACGTGGGTTCGATTCCAAGTCATGACGTGTTTCCCTTCAGCAAGAAATTTACCCACATTGTACTGCACTCAACTGAGGTGAGGTAAATTGGTACCCAGCAGGAAGTAATTCCTCAAAAAGCTGTGCGCACCAGAATCGGTAGACTAGCTTAGCCGGGGTAATATAGGAGCGCCTTGAGCACCTAGCAAGTTGGATACGTGTGCTATACAAATCCTATATCATTATTTATTATTCATTGAACTGTTCATTAAAATGGTTGATTGTTGGCTCACTTTACTAATTTACTACAACCAACAACTTCGGAGGAGACAGACTTGTTTAAATAAGTAAACGCTTGAATGATTGATCGACACCCAATCATCAAACTTTCAACAAGGCTAATTCATCTTTTTTTATGAATATTCCAATGTGTTTTTTTCTTCAATACTTCCAACAGATGTCGCACATCGTATTTCTTGCCCTGTTCAGTTATGTTCTGCTGGTTGAATTCAAAGCGGAAGCGACAATTACAGAGTATGTTCTAATTGGTTGGGTCGGGACACTGGCAATCGAGACTATCAGACAAGTAAGATTTTTTTTTCTCTAATCGCTTCTTCAATCGTTGTAATGAAATGAAATTGGCCATAAACCATAAATCAACCATAAATCAGTTAATTTATTAAAATTTGGATTAGTCACACTTTATAGGAATAAAAAAGAAAATGTCGAGCGACTCAGAAAACCTAATGAGAACGGGTGAAGAATTAATGAAAGTCCTATGAACTAAATGGAAAGTTAAACGTGTATTATTTTGTTTAAAACCACCTTTAGTTGTTTGACAATCTATAAACTAAATTGTATTTCCAAAATAAAGCTAGTCGAAATAACTTATTGAACAAAATTGGTATGATACTACAAATCAGAAAAAACATGCATGGTGTATGACTGAAGTTTTAAATCCTGAGATAAACTTAAACTTAGAATAGTTTACCAAGAGATACAACCTTATCAATTCACTGAGATATTATATTGAGCTTAAAAAACTCACTTCCTAAGCTATAAAAGCATGAATGACTTTCAGACTTGGTCAACAATAACCCTGACAAATACCTGACTGAATGCAGAGGAAATTCAGCGAGAGTTTCAAACATAAGGGAAAAAAACACTTAAGGTTTCAAGTTCGAGGTTGATTTAAGCATGAGATTCGCACACTATGCAATCTCGGTGAAACATCCAACATGTCAATTTTGACAATATGAAGAAGAAGAATTGCTCTTTCATATAAGCTAATTATCTCATTTTTTTAATTTCTGGAGACCAAATTACTATCATGGCCATTTACAGAGAACCTTCACTGGTGACTTATTGTTGGTTTGGTGTGGTTGGTCACAAAATGATCCCAATGAAATAAGAAAAGAAAAAATGCTTAAAAAACAAGCACTCCGTTTGTTCTTAAAAATAAATTTTTTGTAGGGGGGGGAGTATTGGGAATCTAGATAATATTAAATAAAATAAATTTGAAACAGAATAAGGCTCACGGACATCTTATAAATACTAGCTAAGAAAGGTTCATATTTCCAGAAATGAAACTTTTGAATTCATTCAAATCATTTCAGGAGAGCTTTCATTAAATGACTTGTCTGACGTTTTATCCGACAAAGTCTGTTTTATCCGACAGGTACCATGGCAACAGTGCTTCTCAGCCAATCAAAATCAAAGAAAATAGATCAGACAACTTGTCAGACAAAATTGTTGATGAAACGTTTCTCTGGAACACCCTCATCAGAGGAAGTGTCATTTTACTGAATGTGATGAAGTTCATGGAAATGACAATCCCTGATTTAGATATCAACATTACCATAATTACTCAAACAAAGTCGTTTGTTCTTCTTTGTAATTCAGATGATTTCCATCGGCGGTTTCTTCGACTGCCGTAAGTTCATCCAATCGTGGCTTCTCAACTACTACTACCTCGTCGACGCCGTATGCGTCATCATGTTCGCTGCCGGCACCGTCATCCGACATTACCCCGGCATGCTCGATGCCGCCCGGATCGTCCATTCCCTGACGCTCGTTACATTTTATATCAGGCTTCTCCACATTTTCTCAGTCAACAAGCACCTCGGACCCAAGCTCATCATGATTATGAAAATGGTAAATTTTTATATTTCTTCATTTTTCCCGTCTCGAAATACGATCACTGTTACGATACTAGTAAAAAAAAAATACCACAAAGTTCAATGTCAATCATGGTGATACATAATTCATAAAAATAGGTTTAAAAAATAAGATAAATAGGAGCTTATCTCCTCTAAGCCAATCAGATGCAAGGATTTGTAGAAACACCCGTTGGTAAAATTCCAATCAAAACTTTTCGTGAAACGCTCCCCATGTATTATACAATTCGAATACTGAAAATAAATTGTGATGAAAACAATTCAAAAATTAAATTGACACTTCTTGAAGACGTCCACATCCTATTTAATTGCTGTGCTCGACAACTTTAAATACAAATGATAATCATTTGATGATTAAACAGAAAAAAGTGCCCTTTCCCAACTCTAAAACTAGCCCATTTTCAAGGTTTATCTTTCTGTTCCTGTTTCCATTGATGCATTTTTCAAGTTCTGTTAAAGTTTCTCTTTATTTTTTATTTGAGACGAAATATTTAGACTGCTGACAGTGTATACATATTCTTAAATTTCTAAAGGCAATATTTTAAATTCTTATTGTGCACCCTTTACCCCTAATAATTATTCAATAAGATATATTAACAATCATAACAACAACCAGCGATATATAGCTGTTGCTACAATTTTAGCGAGTCGATTATTTAAATTTAATCCCCTTTTAAATGATCATTTTTATTTTTAATCATCATGTGATCATGTAGAACAATGGCCTCCTCCATTCTAAACTTTCCTTGATTTCTATTAAAGGAGAATGAAACTCTTGGAGCAAGTTAGCTTTTGAGAAAGCAGAAAATCAAAGAATAAGATTAACAAAAGTTTGAGTAAAATAGGACTAGCAATAGAAGAGTTATGAGCATTTGAATGTCGAGATCACTAATGCTATGGAGATTCTCCTATTGGCAATGCGACCAAGATCTATGATGTCACAGATGAACAACTCTCCCCTTTTGGACGCTGAAAATATACCCCAAAACATCTCTTTTTGCTCATTCTAATCATATGACAAACGATTCATCAATGATATAATGTTGTGAAACCTCTGTACTTGTCCCCTCATAAAGAGAACGCCTCACCTTGTGATAGACTCTATAAAAGTGAGAATATAAGTGAAATAAGTACTAAAGTAATGAGGGAGTTGTACGTGTGTGACATCACAGATCTTGGTCGCATTGCCAATGCGAGGATCTACATGGCATTAGTGATCGCAATATTCAAATGCTCATAACTTTCTTATTATTCATTCAATCTTCCTCAAACTTTCAACAATATGTTTCTTTGATTTTTCTCTTTGATATGGATTCAGCTGGTTTCAAGGGTTTCATTCTCCTTTAAAGGAAATAACAAGTTATCATTTTTTTTTGTCTTGCACTCCATAGATAAACGATCTGTTAGTATTCATCTGTATCTTACTGGTGTTCCTATTAGCCTATGGTATAGCATGTCAGGCAGTCCTCTTTCCTCACGTCACTGATACTAAACAGATGATGAAAGGCATCTTCTATAGATCATACTTCCAGATTTACGGGGAATTATTCCTGGAGGAACTCGAAGGTTGGTTTCAGCTGCATGCATGGTCGATAATCTATATACACTCTCAAAACACAAAAGGCGAAAAGGGTGGAAAAGGGCCGAGGAGTAATAAAAATTCAACATTTTCTACTAAAAAAATGCTATCACTCTTCGATCCTTTTAAGGGTGATTTACCCCATTCAACCCTTACATATTTCTAGAGTGTATGAATATAACAACTGAAGTCCATAGTAGTTTTTTTTCAATTGTCATGAAAAGAAATATGATTTTTGTGTCTGCCCAATGAATATTTTGGATAGTTTTTCATACATTTCGGGTACTTTTGGATGGAATTCTGAAATAAAGATGAGTTCATGCATGTAAAGCAACAATATCCCATGCTTATCCTCTTTATATACGGTAGGTATATCGTTATTTTGTTAGGTATGGCGATGCATTTTGTTTTGATAAGATGATCAATACAACAAAATAAATACAAAATAGTCTCCTCAAAAGGACGCCACCCTGCATATCTGGTCATTTACAGGGTGGCGTTTTATTTCAAAAAGGCTTGCCGTTCTACTATCTCTACTTTGAAAAGAAAAACAATTTCATTTTTGTTTATTTTCAATAAAGTATGACAAGAGACATAGGGAAAGGACAACAAGTGCATGGTTTAACTGATGAGATGAAAATAACATTTTTAAAATTTGCCTCATTCACTGGCGGATCCAGGGGGCACAGCCAACCCGTACCCCCCTTAGCAGCACAATTAAAATGTGTAATGTAAAAATGCTGTTAAAACAGAAGTGTGCTCCCCCCCTTTTTTTTTAAGTGAAGACCTTTTTTGGCTTGTCAAAAAATTTTCGTGGACGTAATACCATTCATTTTTGTTACAACCCTTTTTTTTTAATCCTGGATCCGCCCCTGGCCTCATTAATATGGGATTACATTCGTTAAACAGATTTTGTGTTGTTTTTTCTTGAATCTGATTCAGAATCAAGGCTGTTTTTTTTTACACATTTATTAAAGTATATATCACAATCGCTTCTTAATGTTTGTTTTTTTTACGGAAATTAACTTCTCATCAAATTCAGGACGCAACGATTGTTCAAACGAGGACCCACAGATGGAGCCCTGCCCAGCCAATATGTGGTTTGGAACAAGTATTCTTGCCGTATATCTCTTCATCAGCAATGTTCTTCTCCTCAATCTCCTCATAGCAATGTTAAAGTAAGGCAAAATTTTATTGTATATTATGTGACAAATGAGTATAATTATGAATATAAGAATGACCCGAGTCCATCTCTTGGCCAGATTGAGTTAAACTTTGGATATTTTACATAAGCCAGACTTGTGTGTAATTAATATTTCAGAATTACATCCAAACGTACCAAAAATGAATGACAAAAACGGACCTAAATCCTTACTGGACATACACAAAATTCATTCTGTTCTATTTCTTGGTTTACTAAACAAGAACAATCATTGGGCTAATATTCATTGTACAAAATCTTTCTAAATTGCCCTTTTTCTGATGCACCCCAAAGTCACATGTAGTATCAGCACAAGAAGTATAAGTTGTAGTACATGTAGTAGGAGAAGTAGAAGAAGAAGTAGTAGTAGTAGTAGTAGTAGTAGTAGTAGTAGTAGTAGTAGTAGTAGTAAGGAGGAGAAGGAAGAGGAGAAGAAGAAAAAGAAGAATTAGAAGATATAAAAAGAGAATGAGAAGAAGGGAAGAGAAAGGGTTGAATAGACCGCAGAGGAGGAGATCCTCATTACTAAATCCTATTTTTTCCCCCCTTTTTTTCTCCAGCTATACCTTCGCCTCGGTACAAGAGAACACAGATGTGGTATGGAAGTTTCAGCGATACTCTCTTATCAAAGATTACTACAATCGTCCAATCTTAGCACCTCCGTTCATCATCATCAGTCACATCTTTATCTTGTACAGCTTCATGCTGCGATGTTGGTGTGGCTGTTGCGACAAGTTTGCACTCTCAAGGAGCCTCAGTGAGTAATAGCATGGACCTACTACCACTCTGCCATCCAAATATCTACCAAGGCCTAGAATTTATTGTTACTTGGAGAAAGAAAATACTCTTTTTAACTTTTCGTTTTCTTTCCTTTTTATTTCACTTCTACCTTTTATCTCTATCCACTTTTCTTAGTCCTTCTAGGACTCACCACATGTGTGTTTGTAAAAAATAAAAACTTCTGCAATTGAAATAAATAACAAATTGCAATGTTCTTGTTCATAGTGGGATTTGAACATGCAACCCTATCATTGTTAATGCGTTAGTACATTAGTTGTTGCAATTGTTATGAGGTGTAGTCTTTGATGGAATACACCCTATACTGATACCAGGAAGAAAATGACAGGCAGGTCTCATAAACATGAATCTGGAGTGTAGTCACCTCTACCACTGACCAAAAAGGGCAAACTAATTATCTTGTTTAGTACACTTTCACCCAAGATAACATCAAGTGAGCTCAGATTTTTTTTCTTTTTCTGGCGGTGTGATGATGCTTCTAGAATACAAATTATAAACTTAGTGCATATAATATCCTTCCTTGCTAAGTGATGATTAGGTAGGCAGTAATTCATAACCAACATTACGTCATCAAAATCAACTAAACATACTCCATATTGTGAACACAATAAATATTGATTTTTATGCTTCGCCCACCCACCCACTTGGTTTCAAAATAGATTATAAAAATCCCCTTAATACCTGCAGAATGACTTTTGATAAGAACTGTATTTTAAGTAGGGTAATAATTTTTATGTAAACTTGTTTATCACTTGGAATGAAAAAGTTGTTTTAACATTTCATATCTTAAAACTTCTCTTGTTTGTTACAATTTTTAGGACGGTTACTTCCCGGAGACTTAATTGCTGAAATCACAACATGGGAAAAGATACAAGGTGAAGATTACGTCACAAAGAGAAACAAGAAAAGGAATCTTGACCTCACCGATCGAATGAGTACAACAGAGATGAAGTAAGTTAGATCAGCTAGAATACTTGTTATCTGTTGATTGATTGACTGATTGAGTGATTGATTGATTGATCGATCGATCGATTGAGTGATTGATTGATTGATCGATCGAGTGATTGATTGATTGATTGAATGATTGATTGACTGATTGATTGATCGATCGATCGATCGATTGAGTGATTGATTGATTGATTGATTGATCAATCGAGTGATTGATTGATTGACTGATTGATTGAGTGATTGATTGATTGATTGATCGATCGAGTGATTGATTGATTGATTGATTGATTGAGCGATTGATTGATCAATTGATTGATCAATTGATTGATTGATTTTCCCTTGTCACCATTCCCCTTTTTCTCTGTTTCTGCCTCTCAGTATCTGTCTCTACCCCGTCTGCCTCTCCCATTTCTTCTTCCCCACCCCTCTGTATCTTATACAGAAAACACAAGAAGTATTCAAAATATACTTTTTTGCCATTAATCTGTTGCCTTTCAGTGAATCTTTTACATAGTCCTTCATTCTTCTTTGCACAATATGAGAGTTAGATTGAAAAGAAGAAAAATGAATGGCTAGATTACAAGATGCATTTTGTTCTACAAATGTCATACTCCAGCCTACATGAAGAAATGAGAATATACCTTATTCTATTACCCTTGTTTACAGATTAGAAGGCCTCTCTCGGAAGTCAACAGCGTTTTTCAACAATCCTGAAATTGGCACTCAAATGAAGGAACGATTAGATAATTTAGAACATCAGGTATAATGGTTATATATTCATTATTGGGGGATTTTTCACTGACACAATTTGTATCTAAGCCAATCGGATGCAAGAATTTTGGTAGCTTATAACAATAGTCAGTAAAAGTCACCATTTGTTTCATGAAATACTCCCCAGAACTGAAAGAAGGTGTTATGAAATCATGTATTCTGATGAAATTCATACATAAGTCTAGTTTGATGACTCATATAAATTCATTTATAATGCAAATTGATCACACGCTACAAAAAAATTCAATTCTGCATTGATACACTATCAAATATCATTTCAAGTAATTCTAACAATATTTAGACTTATCGACAGGAAAAATACGTATCTGGAGAAAAGAGGATAACTGGTATAAATATAACAGTTTTTATAAATAAATTTATCTTCTGTTTTTTTAAATAAAATAATGGACACTTGTTTAAAAGGGTATAGTGGGGATGTTTTCTAGAACTAAACATTCATTTAAAAAAGTATTACGATAGATTGAAAAGTTTTTCTTCTGAATAATGGGTCTTGTTCAACATATTTTTAAAAGAAAATGAATGTAAAATATTCAACGAAAATATCTCAAAATCAGATGTCTTTATAAAATCCTCTTAAATCATCTAAACCTCTCATCTCTAATCCTTTTTTAATATCTTTATCTAATCCTCTGCCAATCAAACAGATGACAGAGATGAAAGAGCTGCTTCATCAGACGCTGAAGGCAGTATCAGGGTCAGCAGGGGAAGCTACAATCAAGGGCCAAACACCAAAGAAATTAATTCCTAAAACATCCACAGAGCAATTTGAGGTGAAGGAGTCCAAGGCAAGGGATGAAGTAGAAGAGGATGTATCACGCAAAGATGAGGAAAGGACTCTGGAAGAATGTAAGGAAGATGGGGAGAATGGAAGGCAGATGGAGGAACAGAGGTTGGAGCAGGATGAGGAGAAAGAGGAGCAGGAGAGGCTGGAACAGGAGGAGGTGGTGCAGGAAGACGGAGAAGAATCCATTCTGGATATTAATCTTGAGTTGATCAATGACGAGTAACATGATGGGATGGTGTAAATCCAAGTACCAGCCCTTCGGTGTTAAAGCTTCCTAAACATCCACAGAGCAGGACGAGGTGAAGGAGTGCAAGGCAAGGGAATCAGAAGAAAAGACATCAGGCAAGAGGAGGAAAGGACTCGGGAAGAATGTAAAGATGAGGGGGAAGAAGGTAGGCAGTTAGAGGAGCAGGATGCAGAGAAAGAGGGTCTTGAACAGGAGGAGCTGGTGCAGGAGGATGAAGAAAATGAATCCATTCTGGACATTAATCTTGATGTGATTGGCAAGGAGTAAGATGACAAGGTGTAAGATATTGGGTTGTTGTTGGGGTGACACCAACATCAGCCTTCTTAACACCTAACATGGAATGGAACTGGTCTTGTAATTGATATCATTTTTAGTAGGTTTTAGAACTTAGTTCAATAGTCTGATTGACACTACACCAGCATTGCACTAACTACATTTAAATGTCAACCTTGCAAGGCTTGCATAGGTACAAAGACATCCTGTATAGTTTCTAGCAATTAGGTACATAGTACTGCCATTAATTTATTCAGGGTGCCATTTCATAAAGCTGTTCGTAGGTTAAGAGTGACTTTAAGAACGACTGGTGAACCCTTCTTACGCGCTTAACTATCACCAATTCAATATACCATTTACCACAAGAAAGGATAACCAGTCATTCTTAAAGTCGCTCTTAACTTACGAACGGCTTTATGAAACATGCGCCAGGTCCAACAATGGGTCGCCTGATGGTCAATCCTGAAATGGGCAATTCCATGAGATGGGTGCCATGGGGTGAAAAAATAAATTCATATTTTGGAACTTGTCACCCACCTAATTTTGTTCAGTATACTTCTGGGCATACGGAACAGCACTTTTTCCAAAAATTCCATCAAGAATCGCAAATATTGAACTTTGAACTCAACTTACAACTTTATTGAGAAAAACAGTAAAAATCTACCTAAAGAATTCATTTGAATAAAAAAATAATTAAAGAATAGTCAGGAGTTGTTTAGCTGATTTTTAGAATGTATGGAGCATTAGTTTTGAGTTGCCAAAGACACAAACATGTCTTCCAATCCCATGAGTGGGTAAGAAGCATGCCACCCCATCGCTTAAACCAATGTAACGTGAGTAACGAAAAAACTGTAAATTTTGATTTTTTTTTTATATTCACTTCCATTCAAAATTTGCCAATGGAAATTCTCTTCATACTCCTTGTACCTGATAAGAAAAATAAGGTAAGAGCTGTATACATGTCATGGTATTACAATAAACGAGGCCCCAAAAATGTAACGTGAGTAACGACATAAAATCGTGATATTGATATGTTTTTCACAGGCTATGGTATAGTACTACCTTTTACTGTATGATTAGGGGTAAAAACAAGAGTTTGGTCCATTAATGACCTTTAATGACCCTTTTGAAGTGGTCATTACCGTCATTAAAGAGAAATTTGCCAGTTGTGGTAACGATCACAAAATTAGTTCAATCAGAATCAAATGAAATGACCAACCAAGTGTTTGTATATTATATAAATAAAAAAAATGTGCCAAATGGCTCTTGAAGAAAATGTGTAATTGCTGAGAAATTAGCAAAATAAATTTCATAAAATGTCAGGTATTTTTCCAAGCAATATTGATACTGTCCCACATATGCTTTTCTGTGTTAGTGATCATAAGTGCTGTCAGTTTTCAGGTAAGATTTCATGATTTCACAAAGATAAGTTTATGTTATTGTAGCATATCTAGATCTATGAAAATAGAATGACAATCAACCTTGATTTTAAAGACTTACTCGTGAAATAGTTGTTTGCTGCAACTACATGTACATTATTTTACCATTAACATAGATAAACCGGATGTAGCTAATAATAATGCCCTTCCAAGTTTACTGTTCAGATTTAAGCCTTTCTCAGACTTTTCATCAATAAAGATGAATAAATTTGTATCTTTGGTTATAAGAGTCTGCATGATTTGCATATACATATAGCCTAATGTTTAAATACCAACACTTGACTTTGGTGCATTGCTTTCATGTACTAGAAATAAGTTAGAAGATTAAATTATTAACCTGGATAATAATTACAGATTGATAAAAGCATACCAAATAAATACACTTCTTCGTTTCATTTTAGTTCGTTAAAGGTGGCAATTTCTGTTTTCACGATTTGCATTTTTTTAAGGGGGAAGGGATATATGATAATTTCTTAACCTTGTAATGCAATATTTAGATATAATTTTTTGGTCAGAGAACATTACACTATTAACTGTTTAACACATTATTCTGCTCCCTTAATCTTTAAGCGAGCACATTAACTTTATCAGATAGGTTTGCTTAATATTGCTTACAGTACAATTAATTCATTCATGTGATTTCATGAAAGAGAAACATACATGTACACTGTTTAGAGTATATACATGTAAGTTCATGTGTTAGGTTGGATCAGATTGCACATAAATGTGGTGTGGAGTCTAGGGGAATATTTTTTTTAAACTCATTCTGCCAGTTATGTTACTTCACGATTATTAAAATCTTCAAACGACTGACTAAATAAAATTCAAGTGTCCCTGACTCAGTGATTCAGAGAAACTTGAAAGGAATTTAATTTTAAGAGAATACCGTAGAAGTAAAGGAGAATATTTTTCACTCTACATCACTTAACAAAATGCATGTATTATAACTAAAATTGACATTGTATGTGTATGTGTGGTAATTTTGCTTAAATGTTGATGATAAGCCATATAAAATGGGCTATACAGTAATTCTTGAGAAAAGAGGTTAACAAAACTGTTCCATTTTATGCCCAAAATAATTGTAATAGTTAATTACATCTAAATATACACTTTCCAGCAAATATTCATGGTCAAGAGCATGGCAATGAATTATGTTACATATGTAACGTGAGTAACGCAAATTTTGGTAAATTTGTCAAAGATATGAAATGTTTAAAAAATTCTGAGCATCTACATTTGTGAACCTCTATGCCAATCATAAACCCACTTCTTGTTATTCCACCCAGTATGAGGACACTTTTTTAAAGAAGTCATGTTCTTGACTTATGTGGTCCAAAAATGTAACGTGAGTAACAAGAATTTGCTTGCCTATATTTTCTGGATAGAATTGTCAAACTAAATTATGATAATATACCAAGGTGTATTAAGTTATCATAAAACCTTGTACAGAAAAGAGAGATTGTCAAACCCCACAGTAAGCAAAATATGGCAATTACAATATGTTAAGGTGCCTAAATTGTGTAACGTGAGTAACATGGAATTGCCCAAATATTCATAAAGCATATTTGAGTAATGTCTTCTACAATCTTAAGGATGAATGGAATCATTTGTAGTAAACACTGATTTCATGAGTGAATCTTCCACTGCCAAGTGGGAATTTACCCATGTAACTAAGCATCGTGTATAAAACAGTAATCTCTGAATATTGACAACTACTTTTGAACTTTTTAACTGGTATTTGTAATTGCTACATCATGAATAGTTTTTAGTGAGAATAGAAAAGGATGTTACACTTTGCTTGATGATAGCTGCAACTAATCAGATGGTGCTCTACAATGTATTTTTACTTGGTTTCATGAATTTTATTTGTAACCAGAGGTAAGGCTAGTAATATCATTAATGGACAGAGAATCAATGACCGGAGATGATATTGATGATTCAATGAAGCATATGGGATACAATCTTTAATTACATCATTCTAATTCTATTCTATTTAGCCCAAAGTACATAACCAGTTCAGCAGTTGTCACAAGTATGTAATGTAAAGAATTATTTTAGTATGAATTTAGTATTACTTGTTCTGCATTTTATTTGGTAATCTTTCCCCTTCATTCTAGGGTACGTTTCATAAAAAATAATTGTTATAACAAATTTACAATAACAGTTAAAAGCTACTGAAATCCTTCAATCTGGTAAATTTGTTATATTGTGCATTTGTTATTCTAACGAGTCATCATGAAATGGGGCCCTGTTCACATATATGAAGTTGATACCTTGGTCACATTTGCTCTATGGCGGCCGTACGGCGAGACAAAAAACAGCCGTTTTAACATTTTTTGTTCCAACTATATATAGGTGGTTTGCATTAGAATTAATAAAACGGCTGTTTTCGACTCGCCGTACGGCCGCCGTAGAGCAAATGTGACCAAGGTATAAGTTAGATTCTATGTGAAACATTCTGTATATATAATATCTAACATTCTGTATATTTTATATATAATTTTTACATAGGTAAGATCTCCAATTCTTAAGAATATCTTGCCTCATTATTTTTTATTTAGCTTGCATAGATAACTTCTATTTGTACATAATTTATTTTGTTCTTCCTTCCAAGAATAAAAACTGCTATAAAAACATTGTGTGGTTTTCTTATAAGTTCACCTGTGGTTAAGAGACAGGACTAAAGGGGCTGCCACGCAAGGAGCCTGTTGCAGAAGGCGTTGCAATCAAACCCAACTTGGTTTCGAGCCAATCATATGTGCATATATAGGACTTGCGTTTGATTTCCTTTATTGTGTTTAAACGCAACTCTTTCTGCATGACCACTAGATATTCTAGCATATGCTGACTAAAATTGTCTAACTGTGACAGTTACTATACCAAGAAATTTATTATTTTCAGTCATCTATATGGAATGCTGGGTTAATCTTTCATTATTCAATATTTGTGATATAGGCAGAATATCAAAGAATATTCAATTCAGATTTTATAATCTTACATAACCCTCTTCTTTTTTTATTTCAGCACAAAAACAATTATTGAGACACTTGTTTTAGCAAAGGTTCATAATAATCTATCCTTGGCTAATTAGTTGGCTAGAAGCACTCCATAAACATTTGGTGCAAGTTTACCTTGGGGTTTACTAAGTCAATCCTACGAGAGCACCAAGCATAGGGTAAAAATATACAGGCCTGTATTATGAACTCCTGTTTAATTCAAACTCCGGGCTAAATGTGTGGTTTAACTATGGATTGCCACTTATGGTACAAATCTCAGCAGTAACAGGTTCGATTTATCAGCTTAATCACTCACATTTAGAACTGTCTGGGAAAGGTTAGTAAAATAGTTTTCTTTACTACTAATCATACAATGTAATGAAAAGAAATGGCATTTCTGGCTTCCTATACTCTGAGCACAGAGTTAGACCATGGCCTTAGAAGTTAAACTAGGCTTCAGAATATGGGCCACAAAGCTTTAAAAAGTACACAATTCTTTCATACTGTGCATATCTTTCATAGAATTTAATTCCATGTCTTTCATTGTATAAACAACAAAATTTTATAAAACATTATTTTCATGTTGGCATATGAGACATAAACAAAACCTTGTACATGAGCAGAAAATACATTGTGGAAGACTGTTGACATATGTGAAAGGCACCTTGCAATGTGTGATAGTATTTGAGTACAATCACAAATATGTGTTGTCTTGGCAGCAATTGCTCCATGCTCAAAATTCTTACAAATTAAATAAAATGTATGACATATCACAGGTGGGCTGTTAAAGCCTTAGAGAATTGGGGGACGGCTTATGGCAAAGATGGTGACCCCATATTGTCTGGGAACAGTTTCCAAAGGCTTGTCAGGAAATCTCTCAAGGTAAAAGAATGTCATTACTCTGAGTTGTACTAAAAAAATGTTTGCATTTTGAAATACAAGGTTTTAACAGTGCACTGACATTACAACTAATAGATGGGCAAAATAAAATTCCTCACCTAAAATGAACTAATATGTATCCTAATCTAATTGTTCCTTGATGAGATTTGTGCAATAGTAAAAAAAAAAGGAAAAAAGACATAAATATACATCCATTCATGATTGCACCTCGGTTATATTATTACAAAGGTTAAGCAACAAAAAAGTACATGTACCTAGCCCTAATTGTACCAAGGTAAAACATTGTCAAATAATCAGATATGTGTTGCCATAACATTATGCTAGATAAACAAAAGCAGCTCCTAAGTTGGTATACATACATAACTTTTCTTTAGAGTTGTAGTACAACTTGGTAGTAGAAACTAGAATGGAAACCAGTTGTGATGAGTACAAACAAAAATAAAGAGGACATGTATATCATGTCCACCAAAGTTTGCTGACAGCAACAGTATCACAGGTCTATCTGAAACTGTAAAGTATCTCATTGATTCTATGATGAATCATCTTTTAATTCCATGGAATTTTTCAAATACATGTACATTGTAGAAACAATGGTTGAAAATGTTGGCATAAAATAACATTTTCAATGTGATGAAAGTAAAATTCATTTATATTTCATAATAAAAACATTTGAATGCACAGAAATCTACTAATGTTTATTATTATTATGTCACATCAAAACTATTTTAAAATTAATCAAAAGTTGATGAAATATACGCTGTTGAATAATTGGGGATGGGGTAGGTGTTTCACAAAGATTTATATTTTCATCTGTGTGTGAGGCATCACTGCATTGGTCAATCATGCTAAGAGGATGTATGCTATTGCAGCATGAATCAATAAGATTGCAGGGGGGGGGGGGATTTCACAAAGATTTAAGAATGACTTAAGTCGTACTTTATCAATGTTGACGCATACATGATATGCAACGCGCAATCTCATTGATAGATACGCAGTAGTGCGCGTCATCATGACACGATCTGACCAATGCAGTCAAGCCTTTCAAACCTTACGCACCTCGGTATTTAAGAGTGACTCTAAGGCCCGTATTCTGAAGTCGGGTTTAACTTAAACTCAGGTTTAAAGTTGTGGTTTAAGTATGGGAAGCCAAAAGTATCAAATTTTTTTATCAAGTTGTACGTTTCTTATGTTTACTCTGCTCTTTCCTGATTCATCGATGGTGAAGACAATCATCTATTTATACTTCCTAGATAATTATGAATGAATTAAGTGCCAAATGAGCTGAAATATGATATCTCTACTGTTAGTGATTTATGTAACAATTGGCCATCCATACTTAAACCACAACTTTAAACCTGAGTTTAAGGACATTCCACAGTTAAAGTGAAATCCATGTCATTTTCACCAAACTTTGCCCATAGATACTTTAGAACCTTAATATTCGAAATATGCAAAAATTAACATAGGTCCATGTGCTTGATTTTTTGCTATAGAGCTTCAAAGTTCACCCAAATTGATGTTCTTAAGAATTGCGCATTCAAAAGAATTTGGCATTTTTAGACCGCCCAAGATTACTACAATGAGTTTAAACCTGTATTACTCAGTCAAAATACATGAAAAAGTCATCAAATTTCGCAAGAGAGTTAATAATTGTATCGTTAGAATGGAGAATATATTAATAGTGCTAATTGTTTGAAATTTTAAGTTTAACAGCACTGTCAGTTCTTAAAAATGGCGTAAAAGATAACAAAATCCCAATAAAAAAAATGTAAAATTTCAGTAACAAACTACAAACGTACAATAAATGCTGCACTTTATTCAAAATCCATGTCATTTTCACCAAAATTTGCAGAGTTGTAGAGGAAGGTATACCTAAGAGGTACAAACATTAAAAAATAGGGGTTCATGTGCTTGTTTTTAAACTATCAGCATTTTTATTAGAGCAAATGTGCTTTTTAAAACACCAAAAATGGGCCGAATGCTTAGTATCTATGTGAAGAAAAAATCAAAACCACTCTACCATTTATTCAAACTCGGGCTAATATTCGTGATTCTTGGCAGCACTGCAGAGTAAAGTATTTTGAAATTGTAGAGAATATTTTTTTGAATGGTCCATGGAATAATTCATTTTTTTAGCTTCATGAAATAACGCAGCAGATCTGCAGTTAAAGTGCAGAAGATGAGAAAAATCAGCTCATAACCGCAGCTAATTAATCACCTGTTCATCCATTGTGACGTCAGCGCGCAGTGTTAAATATGCGCAGATCATAATGCGCACAAACATAACTGTGGAACGTCCTTAACTTAAACCCGACTTCAGAATACGGGCCTAAGTCATTAAGTCATACTCACATCTTTGTGAAACGCCCCCCTGGTTATATATTATTGATCATAACTCTAAGTCACACTTAACTCTTTGTGAAACATCGCCCAGGTTATGATAGTGTGTCCAAGTTGACCAAATTTAATTACCTTCTCACTTATGTACTGGATATGAATATTGCACTAGTTTTCAAGATAATACTTTTTTTTTCTGATTTCAGTCATTTTCAGAGACAACATAGTAGTGGATTCATAATCTAAAGCAAACAATGTCATTTATCAGGGGCCTGTTTCATAAAGACTTAAAACTATGTTATCTTTGCTATTATTGTAACTCCCACAGAAACCTTGATTGTGATTGGCTGCTGAGCCCTGTTACCACGGTAAATGGCATATTAATTGCAAAGATACCCTAATTTTAAAGTCTTTATGTGACAGGCCCAAGAACCTGGGGACTATTTCATGAAATTGTGAGCACTGACAAGTTGTCTTTCCCCGACAATTACCATAGCCAATCAAAACCAAGGATTTCACTGAAGTTGTCAGTGCTGACAACTTTCATGAAACACCCCCTGAAATTAACCAATCAAAAATAGTCAACTTTACATTTGATATACCAATGATTTATATTGAAATGAACAATCATAATTGCAAAAGTATGAACACAAAAGTACAAATTACAATTTCCAAAAATCTATTTAAACAACACTATACAAGGAATCTATTTTTTTCTGTGAAATCTAATAAATCACCTCTAATTTGGTTTTAAACATATTTATTCCAATGCTCTCCCAGTATTCATGTTATCTAATAAAAGTCCCGAGACCCCATAGCTAAAATCTACAATAAAGTATATATCAATTTTGCATGGATGCTGGTAAAGATTTACAAAATTGCAAAGTAAATCAATGATTCAAAGCAATGATAATGCAAAAAGCTTTACCAAAAACTATCAACAAGTTGTTTATCTTGACTAGATTTTACTGTAGTAATTTTCACTACGCCATACCACTAACCAAATAAAACTTCAAATTTACTCCAAGGTACACTGTTTCACAATTTACAGAAATACAATGTTTTGATTGGCTATGATGACCGATAAGGCATTGTTCTTGTCAGTGTGAAATATCAAGAATTACACTTCCAGGGTGAATGAAGGATGGGGGGCATTTTATCAATTTACAAATTTGCTCTCGGAGAATCAGTTGCAAGCATTTCAGTAGCTTGTAACATTCTTTAAAGATCATCGACAAGACACTTGATAAAATGCTCACCAGCACTCGACCCATGTATCATTCAAGGTGATTTGTCAAAATAGAAATTCTCTGAAATAAAAAGGAATAATACATGTAGAAGAAAAAAAAAGAAAAAAAAAAACAACAAAGAAATGATTTTTTCCTCACGGTCTAGCACACACAAGATGAAGTCTCTAGTCTGTAGTCCCATCTATTGCCCCAGAATCCAGCACACTCGTAACCACCGGGTCCCTTAGCTCTGAAGTCAGGTCCTGTTATAACATAGTCTGGCACCATGTTGGAAAACTAGGGTCCGAAGTTGAGAGAAAAAACTTGTTAAATTGATTGACAATGAAAGCTTAATATCTTACACATGATTTTATTCAGCCTTTTGGCTGGGACTCATGTTTTAATAAACTTTTTTTTAATCTGAACTGAACTTATATAGTTCTTAGATTTCAATATGATGTGTAAACCCAAATATTTCATCTTACTTTCAGGATGTAGAGATGTGCACTTAAAACGAAACTGAGCTATATATTTTCTCCATACGATACCTTTCTATAATCACAATTTTAGAATTTAATGAATTTTCATGCAAAAAACAAAATAATTTTTACCAAGTACCTACATGCTAAATGTACATAAAGGTATATTAAATCAAACAAGAACAAACTAACTTCAGCAGCTAGCTTTATGTTTTAATCACCAAACACCTCTGATTGGAGCTTGATTGATCACCACTTTGTTTACTTTGATTATTCCTGGACAGGTGATCCACAATTGAATGCTTTAATAGTAATAATAATAATATTCCACATTTATATAGCGCTTAACACATCGGAACGACGTCTCTAAGCGCTTTACAGATATATTATTACCCCGGTCATCGGATCCTTGCATGCCCGCATACAATGTATGCACCTTCTCCACTCCCTGGGGAGTATTCCAACAAGAGTTCTAAGACTCAATTGCTAGGCATACTACATAGGCTTTCGCATCCTACCTTTTATAGTTCTTTTCAACTTGATTCTTTTGTGCCACTGGTCTAGATTTCATTGTTAAAGGGTTGGTCCGGGCTGAAAGTATTTATAGCTTAATAAATAGAGTAGAATTCACTGAGCAAAATGCCAAAAATTTCATAAAAATCGGATAACAAATAACAAAGTTATTGAATTTTAAAGTTTAGCAATATTTTGTGAAAAAAGTCGTCATGAATATTCATTAGGTGGGCTGATGATGTCACATCTCCACTTGTTCTTTTGTATTTTATTATATGAAATTAGGTTTATTCAAATTTTGTCCCCCAAGAATTAGAAAAATTGGATTGACAACTCATTTAGTGCATTAGATATTTAATGCTGCAACTTATTTCATTATAAGGGAGACATATTATTCACACAAGTATGAAATAATAAAAAAATTATGATTTTATGTAATAACATAAGAAAACGGAAGGTGGAGATGTGCCATCATCAGCCCACCTAATGAATATTCATGACGACTGTTTTCACAAAATATTGCTAAACTTTAAAATTCAATAACTTTATTATTTGTTATCCAATTTTGATGAAATTTTCGGCATTTTGCTCAGTGAATTCTACTCTATGTATTAAGATATAAATATTTTCAGCCCGGACCATCCCTTTAAGTAGCAGTCAAGAATTCAATCATGTTCTTTTATTCAGCAGAGGAATGCTTAACTTTTTTTCTGCTATTATTATTACTACATGTTTTATCCACCAAGCACAACAGCAATTAAAGCATTAGAGAGACCTCATTACCAATAAGCATGCTTCACTGCACTCTGTAGAAAGTTTTTACCTCGTGTGCCATTCTACTAGTCATCGTTGTTTTACCTCAACTCAGCAAGAAGCTGTTAAACACCTTAGGATTATATATTGGATTATCAGCAGTCACCATTGGTACGTGACCTCCATATTCTTATTTGGAAATATATTATGCATTTTTAATGTTAACAGACATTGCACCATCAGGCTCCAGATGATATTTGAATGTACCTTGATATTATTCAATTCCAGTTACATTTAGACATCTCTGCATTGAGCAAGCAAAGGCTGGTGAGTTCATTTATATTTGTCTTTGTAACAGGCCCCAATTTACATTTGGGCATTCCGTAAAATAATAAAGAAAATTTGTCCATCCGACCCCCATTTTTTTCTACAGTTTTACTTCACTTCATAAACTGACCAAGTCATGGTCATTTGAGAGCACTGCAGACTGTCAAAAGAACTAGAAATCAGAGAAAGAAAATTTCATGAAGGTATCACATACATGGTGTCGGATGTACATATTCTATGGAAATGCCCATTTTTTAATTTACTTTATTTGGTCAATTTTTACAACGATCAACATGTCTGTATAATAAGAAACAGGTTTATATGAAAAAACAAGGCATTTCAAGATTAATTTGATATTTGATTTGAAATATGGAATGTAAAAAGTATGGTGCCTACATAAAAAAAAAAGCTTGTCGGAAATTAGGTTCCCACTCGTATTTCAAATAATTAAAACTTCAAAATCTTATTAAGTAATACATTTTTAACTGCATACTACAACATGTTTTGATAATCAACACATTTAAATCAACATTACATGTATGTTGAATAACAGTGCATCTTGAAAAGTCAGAGAACTAGTCCATGAGTCAAACGTTCATCTGGAAATTTAAAAAAAATGGTAAATGGAAAAGGTGATATAAAATGAGATAAAGGATTATTGGCAGATTATCTAACAAGTAATACTTACAGGTGATCTTGTCATTGGAGGAATGGTGGGACTGGCTAGTCTCATGATGTCTTCTAAACCTTGTAATGAGTTGCCCATTAGTACGAGGGCAAGTAATCCCTTTCGTTGAGGGGCCAGGAAGAGTGCTCCTGTCCGAGGGTCTGAAAACTGGCATCTCCCCAAAGATAGCCCTGAAGATAAATTTGAAATGAGAAAGAACTTTATGAGTTTGTGGTTTGGTTGTGATTCGAATCTCTTCATCAGAGGGTCATGGGTTTGATTGCCAGCCATGGCATCAATTTCCTTGAACTTGAAAATTTATTCACATTGTACTGCACTCAAACCCCTTAAATTAAACTGGTACTAGTTCAATCAAAGCTCTGCCCGTATTATCATAAATTGGTAATCTGTATCCTTACCATTTTCACTGATGCGAAGTTGTGGTAGTCGCTCTATAAATTGCTGCGCCCAGGCATTATGTCCTGGCCCACCGATAATAATGAGATTGTGTGAAGCCGCCATCTCAACTGTCACGGATGCATCTTCAATCACCGTGGCAACAGTATCAGAGGTCAAGAAGAATAAGTTGGCCAGGTAGACAGCTAGATGTAGAAGGGTGGCACTGGATTTATCAGAAGCAGTACCTAGGTATTATCATACAAATATTTCAAAACTTTAAAATCAAACAAATGACATGGAATTGCAGTTAACCTTAATTTTGAAAGGTCTTTAAAATTATCAACTTTTAGATAAATTTTCATCCATTCATAGATCTAGTTATAGGAAATTCTGATACTGTTTAAGCAGATCAAACAATGTGACGTAACGACATGCAAAGCGTAAAATATTGAGTAATGAGTATTCATTTGAGAATTTCAAGACTGTATATCAATATCAAGTATGTTTCGACAAACAAACATCAATTCAATCATTCATTGTTAAATTTTGACCCTGTAATGTTGTTGTTGTAAATTTGCTCTAAAGCTATTCAAATATTATCATTATCATTATCCTGTAGGCCTACAGTCAGTACTAAAATATTTGTTCTTCATGAAATAAAAATAGGACACATGTACACATAAGACTGGAAATTTCTGTATGTTCTGAAACAAAGTATGATAATACTTGTCCCCGGCCCCAGGAGCAGGATATTTTCAAGGGAGTGGTAGGGAGACGGTGGGAGGGGGGGGGGGGGGCAAGACAAACCAAAGGGGACATTTTATCTCAATTATATCACGGAGATAATATTGAGGTACACAACTCAGATCTCTTTTTTATAACTCTTCTTTCTCCCTGAACTTTTTTCTTCTTGTGCTTTTTTTTTTTTTTTTTTTTTTTAACTACCAGGTAATTTAAAAATCATGGAGGGGGGGGGGATGGTTACCCTGTGGTATTGGAATGGGTAGCAGTAATGCAGACAGGTCTAGTTGATATGGTAGATTATTTGACTAAATCCTGATGAAAACTGTAGAGTGAATGTTCTTCAACTAACAAAAATATATTCAAATCAATTAATTGAAACACTTTTGTATTATCATCAATTCATGGAGGAAAAAATATGAAAAAAATGAAGAGAAAACATAAAATAAACATAACAAATAAGAGTTTACTAACAGACCTGTGACGATCAGAAACTCTCTTTCTGCTACCTTTCTTGCTGGTCCATAAGTAGCATAATCTCTTTCATCATCCTTCAATGCATCATCAGTGCAAACAAGCCAGGAACCTGTTGTATTTATGAATAGATATTCACTTGCAATCTATTCGACAGCATTTCAGGGGGGGGGGGGCAAATTTAATTACAAGTTTAAAAACAAGTGCAAATGCAGTAAAACCTGTCTTTGTGGCCTCCTGTCTGTAACAAAAACCTGCTTGAGTGGCCATAAAAAGTATTTCCCCATTTCAGAGGATTATGTTTTAAAGAACCAGTCTATAAAGGCAACCTGTCTACTGTGGGCACTTTTTCTATTTCCCTCGGATGGCCAGGTTTGACCACATAAAATGCCATTTATCTGTATTATTATTATTATTATTATTACTTATTATTTGTACTGTGCTTTTCCCATTAGGCCCAAAGCACTTACAATGAATTAATTAAATGTAATATTTTAAAAACTACAAAGTACGAAAGAGATGAGTTTTTAATGACTTTTTGAAAATTGCTAATGTTGGAGACTGTCTAATTATTAGTGGCAGGTCGTTCCAGGATTTTGAAGCCGACACCGTAAAAGTTCTGTCACCAGCTAATGTACGAGTTAATGAATATGTGAGGCAAAGGTGATCACTGGCCGACCTAAGTGCTCTTGTTGGTGTATACAGATTCAAGCAGTTACTTAAATACTGTATTGTAAAAAAACATGATTCAATTGTAGAATGGTTTATGATAGTTCATCATATTTTGCTTAAGATTATTTAAATACTGTGTTCAATGTTATGTTTCCTTTTTCCTTATCTATAGCTGCATGACTTGTGGATTGTATCAACTTGAATACATGCAATAAATACATTCTGTTTTCAAATGCAGTACAGAAAAGGTGTTCAAATTGTAATTTCAAGAAATATTTCATTAAAAAAATTGGATTCTATGCATAAAATGTTTCCTTCCTTAAAATGGGATGCTTAACTGACTTCCTAATGACCATGCATCACCTGCATCTGTTTTGCAAAAATGGGTAGCATTTTCTTTGACCATCATTCCGTGCTCCTCATCTGTGTTCAATAAAATACCATCAATCTGGAGAAAACAAACACATGTATAACATTTCTTAGGGGTCTTTTTATCATGATTTTTTTTTAAAGAAAATAAAAATCAACTTTCAAATATTTTCTATTCTATTATTATGGTTTTTTCATAATTCATTTTTTCTCCTTGGGAGGGGGAAGGGTAAGCTGAAATATCAACTATTTAAATGACACTCAATAAATACTTCTACATAAAACAATAAACACTGAATAATGTAATGAATAATAAAATACTTTCAAGATTTCATATTTCAAAGTCTCTATTTTCTGTCCATTTCTAAATGATGTGCATGAATCAGACCTAGGGGTCTATGAACCAGGCAATTATACAATCTGGACTTGGTCTAGACAACTGATTCATATCAATCTCAACTAAAGAAAAGAGGTGAAAATTGATTTCAATCTTTTCCAAAGTTTATGGCCCGAATTCACAAAGGTGGTTTTGAAAACCCATGGTTTAATCCATGGTTTATGCAGATAACATGTGTAAATTACGCTTAATTTAGCACGTATCGGGCACGTGTTTAAAAATGTCCAATGCTGATGTGCGCTTTTGTCAAATTGTGCCAAATTGACACCTGTTACAATGGTTAGATACGCTATTTTATTCATGAGTCCACTGTTTGAAGAGTGGACTCATTAATCAAAACAGTGGACTCATGAATAAAATAGCGTGGATAACCACGGCAACAGGCGTCAATTCGGCGCACTGCAACAAAAAAACGAGCATCAGGATTGGACATTTGTTAATGTACGCGGTAAAGAAGCGTAATTTATTCAGGAAATCTGCATAAACTATGGGTTCAACTGAGGGTTTTAAAAACAACCTTTTTGAATTCAGGCCAATATGTCAGGCCCTAGTAATACCCTAATCCTGAAGGAAAGTAATGCTCTAAACCAAATGAGCAAATATCAGTTAATACAGCTGGGTGGTATTTACCATCAAACCTTTCACTACTTAAATCTTAGATTTCTACGACAACTCATCTGGTAGGTAATAACATGGTAGTATTTCAGCACCTTATAAAAGTACCTTTTAAAGTTAGACTTGCATAAGTTGACCTTGGCCCAAGCCAAAGCAATTTTTTTGACATTATTAAGCAATATGCTATAAACCTCTAACGTTGAATTTCTCCTTTGTAGTAGAACAGTTTTCTGTGTTCCCAAAATATTCAACTAAAGCAGAGTTACATGTATCTAACAATTTATACAAGTATTGTGAAACAAGGCCATTTACTTTTAGTGAACTTATGTTCCTCCAATTATAAGGAATATGACCAAGAGCTGTGATTGAAAATCTTTCCACATTTCTTGTAGTAAGCTCAGCTTTACCATTTGAAAGAGCCATCTAAAAAAAGTGAAGATAACAAAAAATAAATTTAACTTATATGGTGATTGGGAGAAAAAAATTAAGGAAAAATGTAAAAAGCATGTGATTGCATTGCCAATATTAATGAGCAAAGGATAAACAGTTTTTAAATTCATAAACTTGTACACTGTAAAAGGGGAGGGGGAATCTCAATCATAGACTATTACATCCAACCCCTCTATGCAGTACTTTCCCAAATGATTGCCTCATGATTTGAATCTGATTTAAGTTCATATGAAAAGATGCATATTCTTGACTTTAGTTCACAGAAAAAATAAAGAGGATAAAATTTTGACTATTGTACATTATCAATTGTAGATTTATTTAGTGGTTTTGCACCAGCTAAGCTTATTAATTATGATGCTAATCAATGACACTACAAAAGATTTTGATACTGAATAAATGCTGAGAGTCAAAAAGATATGCTGGACTTACTGACGAGTGCCATGATGGTGTGGTGTCTCAATGATTTTCTCTGTTCTATCAGCCCATCCATCCACCAACCTTACTGGTACTGGTTCTAAATGGAACCGACTGCTTTACCAACCTAACTCCTCTAAGACCTCTCCCTAGGGTGGGACTTCATTATTTACTTGGTGTATCATCCCCCCCTCACTACCCATCCATCCACCCACCTTACTGGTACTGGTTCTAAATGGAACCGACTGCTGCACCACCCTAACTCCTCTAAGACCTCTCCCTAGGGTGGGACTTCATAATTTACTTGGTGTATCATCCCCCCCCCCCTCACTACCCATCCATCCACCAACCTTACTGGTACTGCTTCTAAATGGAACCGACTGCTGCACCACCCTAACTCCTCTAAGACCTCTCCCTAGGGTGGGACTTCATAATTTACTTGGTGTATCATCCCCCCCCCCCTCACTACCCATCCATCCACCAACCTTACTGGTACTGCTTCTAAATGGAACCGACTGCTGCACCACCCTAACTCCTCTAAGACCTCTCCCTAGGGTGGGACTTCATAATTTACTTGGTGTATCATCCCCCCCCCTCACTACCCATCCATCCACCAACCTTACTGGTACTGGTTCTAAATGGAACCGACTGCTGCACCACCCTAACTCCTCTAAGACCTCTCCCTAGGGTGGGACTTCATAATTTACTTGGTGTATCATCCCCCCCCTCACTACCCATCCATCCACCAACCTTACTGGTACTGGTTCTAAATGGAACCGACTGCTGCACCACCCTAACTCCTCTAAGACCTCTCCCTAGGGTGGGACTTCATAATTTACTTGGTGTATCATCCCCCCCCCCCCTCACTACCCATCCATCCACCAACCTTACTGGTACTGGTTCTAAATGGAACCGACTGCTGCACCACCCTAACTCCTCTAAGACCTCTCCCTAGGGTGGGACTTCATAATTTACTTGGTGTATCATCCCCCCCCCCCTCACTACCCATCCATCCACCCACCTTACTGGTACTGGTTCTAAATGGAACCGACTGCTGCACCACCCTAACTCCTCTAAGACCTCTCCCTAGGGTGGGACTTCATAATTTACTTGGTGTATCATTCTCCCCCTCCCTCACTACCCATCCATCCACCAACCTTACTGGTACTTGTTCTAAATGGTACCGACTGCTTTACCACCCTAACTCCTCTAAGACCTCTCCCTAGGGTGGGACTTCATTATTTACTTGGTGTATCATTCCCCCCCCCCCTCACTACCCATCCATCCACCAACCTTACTGGTACTTGTTCTAAATGGTACCGACTGCTTTACCACCCTAACTCCTCTAAGACCTCTCCCTAGGGTGGGACTTCATAATTTACTTGGTGTATCAATCCCCCCCCCCCTCTCACTACCCATCCATCCACCAACCTTACTGGTACTGGTTCTAAATGGAACCGACTGCTTTACCACCCTAACTCCTCTAAGACCTCTCCCTAGGGTGGGACTTCATAATTTACTTGGTGTATCATTCCCCCCCCCCCCCCTCACTACCCATCCATCCACCAACCTTACTGGTACTGGTTCTAAATGGAACCGACTGCTTTACCACCCTAACTCCTCTAAGACCTCTCCCTAGGGTGGGACTTCATTATTTACTTGGTGTATCAATCCCCCCCCCCCCTCTCACTACCCATCCATCCACCAACTTTACTGGTACTGGTTCTAAATGGAACCGACTGCTTTACCACCCTAACTCCTCTAAGACCTCTCCCTAGGGTGGGAATTCATTATTTACTTGGTGTATCATTCCCCCCCCCTCACTACCCATCCATCCACCAACCTTACTGGTACTTCTTCTAAATGGAACCGACTGCTTTACCACCCTAACTCCTCTAAGACCTCTCCCTAGGGTGGGACTTCATAATTTACTTGGGGTATCATCCCCCCCTCACTACCCATCCATCCACCCACCTTTATTGTACTGGTTCTAAATGGGACCAACTGCTGCACCACCCTCACTCCTCTCAGACCTTCCCCTAGGGCGGGGTTCACCACTGTCAGGGTCACCATCTCTGTCTCATCACCTTCTGATCCACTAGCAGACTGAGAATACTTGTTCTCCGAGGAAGAAGAGGTGCATTTTCCCTCCCCCTCTCCAACGTCACATTGTAGATTGGCAGAGCGCAATAGTGATGGTGAGATTTTTGCATGTTCATTGGTAAAATGCCTGAGCTTGGGGTCATTTACAGCTCCTCCGTCATTCGTCTTCCTGTCAAGAAATTAGAGAAAAAAATAAAAGAGAAATACAACAGTGGTATGCCTGTTTCATGAGACCTTTTATTTTATATTAAATTTCAATAGCATCAACCTTAACCAATCAAGTTTCAGTAGCTTGTAAATTGCATCAATTAAGAAGTTCCTAAAATTACTATGGCTAACTTTTCCATTTTAAAAAGACATTAATTAGTATTGCAGTGATTTATTTTCAAAAGAAATACTAGTTGAACCATGATGTTTTTGCTGGATAATACTTAAATATGTGTTAATGATGAAAACAATTAAGATCAAATTTTTCTGAATATGAAGCCTTAAAATGTTTTGATAAATGCTAATTACAATCTTATAGGAAAGATGAAAATCTCGAAGATCCTACCAAGTATCCCACCACCAGTGTTCCTTTCCAGCCAGCTCGGTGTATGTTACATTGATTCCTTGCTCCTTCAATAGACGGTTCATACGCCTACAAAGAGAGAGAGACAGGAAGACCCATAGAGATAGAGATTGAGAGAAAAGAAAAAGAGAAAGATAAGGAATAAATGCATTGAATACACACAATGTTATAGTATTCATGAAAGAAAGTCGATCTGGAGATCTAGTAAGGTATCATAGACAGAAGGATATGGTGTTGCACCTATATAAGGAACAGTCAAAGTTACAAAAAAGATCAATTAAAAGTTATAAACGTGTTCCAGACACATAAACATGCATTTCTGCCTTATTCTTTAAATGTTTATGTTATAATAGAAATAAATCAAGAGTAAATGTCAATATAATATCAACATTCTTCAATGTGTGTGTTAAGGTGAGATGAATGGGAACCCAGCAGGGATAATTCCTTGAATACACAATGCTGGAAATGGCAACTTGAGCTAACTCCAGAGTAATGACAAAAGTGCTTAATGACAAAAGTGCGCCTTAGAATAGATAAATGGCGCATTATAAATGCTTATTAATATAATGAATGTGTAACAATTAGAATATTCAGGGAGCATATATCATGATGAATGTATTAATTCTATTGTTTTTACCTTACAAAGAACGGATGGACAGTTCTGTCTATGGCACCAATCCTGGTCAGGACTGGTAAACCCTAAAAAAATAATGATAATGAAAAAGAAAATAATAACATTTAGTAACATATATATATAGTGCGAAACCGAGATTTATTGATGATTTATCATAACTTAATCACAAACACAATAGACAAATGACCTACCATTGTAAAGCTTAGAACCTCCTCTTTCATCTGATATTACTTAGATTATTTCTCATTCACGCATGAGTGAGCAAAAACAATTTGAAGAAAGGATTGTCATATCAGGGAGGGAAGCTTAAGAAAATACCCTTCCTGGTATGACTATCACAACAACTCCATCAACAATATAAAACAGAAAAGAACGGAAATAGAGACAATAATTCATAAAATTACCTTGACACTTCTTTTATTACGCGAAGGTGCCCCCATGCGCTAACAAGAATCGCACATGTTCATGTACATGACATAATACAAAAAACTAATTTGGCGGGGGGTATCTGAATTTAAAAAAGAAAATCACATGCCTAAAAAGTTCAATATTAGCTCTTTAATTTGATACCTTTATCACAAAAAATGGTCAAGAAGTAAAAAAGTTACGTTCTCTCGAAACAATGCTTGTATTTCCATAGTTTCATCAAATAAACGTGTTTTCACCGGTTTCCCACAGAAGCTATCGCATGGTTAACAAAAGACTTCATGCATGGCTGATCGTCAACAAAACGGAGTGTCGAGTGAGTTTGAACGCAAGCCTGTAAAACCTCTTCATTTTATGAAATTATTGAAATTCAAGCCTTATTTCAAATAACCAGAACTTTCTTATTTCTTGACCATTTTCTGTAATTGAGGTATCAAATTAAAGAGCAGATATTGAACTTTTTAGAAATGTGGTTTTCTTTTTGAAACCCAGATACAGCCCGCCAAATGACTTTTTGGTATCCCCTCTTCAAATTGTTTTTGCTCACTAATGCGTGAATGAGAAATAACCTTAGTAATTTCAGATGAAAGAGGAGATTCTAAGCTTTACAATGGTAGGTCATTTGTCTATTGTATTTGTGATTAAGTTATGATAAATCATCGATAAATCTCGGTTTCGTTTTTTTTGTGGGACGCACTGTATATCGCTAATACTTTGTTTCTAAACCCTTTACATAATTATTATTAGCCTGTTCATCAGTTCCTGGCATGCCCGCAAACAATGTATGCACTTTCTCCACTCCCTAGGGAGCATCCCAACAAGAGTTCCAATACTCTATTGCTTGGCTTTGGACCCTTCCAGGTACCCATTTAACATCAATACAAACACTCTAATTCTAAAATTAACAAGGCGCAGATACCATTCAAACATCCTTGCCATTATTTAGACACATCAAAAAAAAAACACACACACACAAAAAGAAAAAGCTTCTGAGTACAGATGAGTCTTCGAAAATGCTTTAGAATCACCTTAATACACTCACATGATGTCTTTGTCAAATGAATTGATAAAGGTACATTAGTGTAATTACCTGAAGGTTAGAAATATGTCTATCTGCATCATTTTCAGCAATACAGGCCTGGATGAGAGGAAATTGGAAAGAAGCAACACAAATATGATAAGGAGAAAAATATTAGTTTGTGATATACATGCAGTCATACATAATATCACTGAATTTCACATTACATGATCAACACAATCCTTATTCATGTTCATCAGTGGGGTTACAATTTATATTGCCTTTTTTACAAGCTCTGCTTTTCTTGGCAAGTCCCTCCGTTCAGATAATTTTATCTTCAATATTTGTTATGAAATGTCATAGAACTGTATGTATTATTTTGAGTATGTATTATTTTGAACATGTATTTACACTGTACTTGGATTATATCTTTTGTTTGAACGGAAATAAATAAATGAATAAATGAAATGAATATTACAACCATTGGCGAAACTATGACATAATTTTAATTTTCTCAGAGGGTTGGGGGTGAGGGAAATTTTATCTACATGTATTTTTCATGACAAAGTACAATTCGAATTGAACCTGTGTCAATATGGGTAATCTTTTGCAATTATCAAGATCTATGTTGGACATCATAAGTGTAAATCGACTTTTGCCCCGTTTGGAACAAAACATTTTCAGTCAGTTCGTAATTACTTTTTAACCTGTGAGGTTTTTCATAACAAAAACACAAATAATAATAATAATAGGCATGTATAATAGCACCATCTATCTAAAAATAATCTATTCCAAGGCAAACTTTAATTGTTACCCCAACTCTAGCTATAAAAGGAAATATTTCTGCTGGGTACATATCTGCCTCACTTGTGTTGAGTGCATCACAATGTGCTTAAATAAAAGCACACCATGACTGGGCTTTGAACCCATGACCCTCTGTTAGGTAGACAAGGGTCCGCCCATCACTTGCCAGTGATCAAAATAATGGATAAATCATTGGACAGCATTGAAATCACACAGTATTTACCTCTAATATGTGTTTGGTAGCTGAATCTGTGTGACTGGTACTGATGTCATGTCTACAAAGGAAAAGAACATGAAGTAGCAATGACCGTAAATCACAAGACACTTTCAATATACCACCATCGCCAATTGGCACCAAAAGTTACACATGAATTCAATAATACTGCAATTTGTATGTCACATTGAACATCAAATATAACAAAATAGCATGAAAACTGCAAGGATATCATACTGCTTACATACAGAGGCCAAGATCTTTTAAAGAATTCTATGGTTATATGGCGATTTTTTAATGGGGGGGCTTCAAATATACCTTACAAATTTAGTTTACGCACTGACATAGCAATCCACATAGCTCATTGCATAACACATTTAAAGCAAAATTGCCCCCCATAACTCAGATTCATCTAAATTTGAAGGAACAGAATAACTGATTGAACTGACCTGAAGAAAACATTGCTATCACCATACTCCTCTTTCTTGATCCATCCAGCGAGTGAGACCACGGCAAGGGCTCTGTCTGGGTAATGGGTGGCCAGGTGCCATGCCCCATGACCCCCCATGGAATGTCCCGCAAAGATGACCTGATCGGTCAGAGGCTTGTTGGGCATCCATGCAATCTCGGACATCATCTGGCGACATGACCAGAGAAAATGAAGAAGTGCTAGATAACAAGTACATTAAAATATAGGGACAGCGTTTTTCTGTTTACCTGTACATCAAAATGGAAAACCTGTTTTGGTTCGTTACTATCTAGTGAAAATCCATTTAATTACCTTTGCAAAACAGAATTAATGTTTTTTGTTGTGTTCATTTTCTATGACAAAATGAAATTTCCATATTAGAACAAATTTGAAGGGAATTACAGGTTTTCAGAAAAGGAAAAGACTTATTTTTTCAATGGAATACTTAGACACCAGTATGTGATTGTGAGATGACTTTCAATAATGTCTGTTAGTACTTCAAGGATCCCAAATGAATCAAGAACATCACTAACAAAATGATGCATGACTCAAATAATCACACATAATTATGAGACAGTCATATGTTCATGAATTTACAGACATTGTTCCTAGTACTGGCTGCTTAAACCACAAGAATTAAAACAACCATTACAAACCTGATGTAATCTTTGAAGTGCAGTCATTGATGTCAGGGTACCAGGACCTTCCCAGTTATGAGCCCCATGCCTGGATAAAAGCGAATCAATGAATAACATTTGACAACACTTACATGTAGGTCATGACAAAACTTTCAATCTTTGTTTCCCACTTTCTTCTTCTCATTCTTTTGTTTTATGTTTAAATTGTATCCAAGGTGACACATTATCAACTTAGTTTAATTATTATTCCCCTATAATCTTTAACGTGTGTAAATATGTTTTATCTATTATTTATTATCATATGTTGTGTATATCAAGTACCATGGTTAGAAATCTGTCAATCTTTATTGTGTTATTGTGTAAACCAATGGCAATAAGACCATACTGATAGTAGACTAATATGAGTTAAGCCCATGTGTTTATAATAATAATAAGCATTTATATAGCGCCATCTATCTAGAAATATTCTATTCCGAGGCGCGTTGTTATTATTATTATTATTATTACCTTGGCTTTAGCTCAAGTTGCCTTTCAGCGCTCATGCATTCAAGGAATTAATCCTGCCGGGTACCCATTCACCTCACCTGGGTTGAGTGCAGCACAATGAGGATAAATTTCTTGCTGAAGGAAATTACGCCATGGCTGGGATTCAAACCCACGACCCTCTGTTTCAAAGTCAGAAGACTAATCCACTTGGCCACAACGCTCCACAGACTATCTGGTACCAGACTATCTCAGAAAAACAGAAACTGCCTTTAGAATAAGTGAATAAAAACTGGCAGAGATTTACTCATGGCTGGTAGGTGCCAAGACCCAAGCCCTCTAAAGACTAAGGGCAATTAGACCAAATTGATAATAGACCAAATTGGTTTTGCCAACTGTGTATGAGGTATTAGACTATCTGAATCGGAGAAAACTGCTTGTATACTATAAAAGTAATAAATACAAACTGGCAAATATATGCTCATACCTTGTGGGTGCTAAGACCCAAGCCCTCTCAAGACCAAAGAACCAGCTCTCATCTTCCATTCTCTTGTACCCATCAGCTTGGTTCTGGGCTTCAACACCCGTACCATGCAATGTCAACAATACCTGCAAAAGAGATGGTTGAAAATGTGACAGCATCTCATCATGTTTGCAACAATTTAGAAAGATATTATGATATCATAGTCCCATTAATCTTGCATCATAGAATTGGGTCCATTCTTATTGCTATGATTAATAAATAATTTGCTTTGATACGAGTTAATAATTACATCACATTTTTTTCATCATTTTTTTACTTACCGGACACTGACCAACAGGGCAATCTTCAAGTGGCTCAATAGCAGCTGCATGTTGAACCTATGTATAAGTAAATGCAGTTAAGAAAAAGTTCAGCTCTGCGATAAGAAAAAATGTTAACTGCAAAATATTCCTCTAAAAACTCTTTTATTGGAATCTGACCAAATATATGAAGAGCTACACTTTTATTGGATGAACAAAAATTGGGATCAAAGCGATAATAATATAAATACTAATCTGTATATATCAAAGAGCTTACAGGTGGGGAGCATTTCATCAATATTTTTGTCCAACAAGTTGTCAGATCTGACAACTTTTCTTGACTTTGAATGGCTGAAAAGCACTGTTACTATGGTAACTGTGGAATAAAATGGGACTTGTTGGATTACACGTCTGACAAGTCCTTTCATGAAATGCTCCCCAGGTCATCAGATTCAATCAGTCATTTCCGCATACAATGTATGCACATCCTCCACTCCCTGGGGAGTATATTTTCATACATTCAAACTTGGTCTGAAATGTGAAAAGATTAACTCATCTACACGTAGCTATTGTGATCCAAGGATTACAAAAGGAAATATTTACTACGCTTCACAATTATTAGATAAATCAAATATTAAACTAAAAGTAAATTCTGCTAAAAACTGATTTTGGAAATGTGACAAGATTACACTTACCGAACCATCATGATCCAAGAATGAGAAGATGAAGGATTCATGCCTCTTTCTGCATCTGATTTTGACCGGTAATACCTGGGTCTCTTTGACCCCAGTAGCAGATACTTTTAACTTGAAACTGGGCATCACAAAAAGACAAGATAAAAGTGTGACATGACCTCTTGAGTTACTTAATATAAATGCAGCTGTACAGATAAACAAAAAACTTGGGCATCAATTTCCCACAGTACCACTTCACAATTGCATAGTCCTCGTGAGCTCTAAAAGGATGTTTGAGATATAAAATAAGACGTTTTTCAAATTCACTAACATAAGTATATGGGATTTGATATTAGTCATATTCCTTTTTAAAACACATTTTCATCACATCCACTGAAGAGTAACAAAGTGTTTATAATCATTGGCATTTGACAGTAGCCCCCAAAATAGCCAAGAAATAGGATTGAATTATTTAGAGGCTTGCTATAAAGTACATAACCAAATACTGGCTAAAAAGTTCAAGTGTGACCGTTTGAAAGGGCTTTATTGCTAGGATTACACTGACTGCACCTGTACAACTCATTCTCCATCCCTCCCACCTTTACCCGTTGTACAGCCTACCTGATGCCACGGCAGGCATCCTCATGGATTTCAAGACCATCTTGGTTCCTGTCTAGAGCAAGACGGATGATGATTGGTATAGTTTGTCCTGGGGCTACATTCATCAGACCTCGCTCTCTGAATGCGCCAATTGTGACTTCAGATGGCTCTGCCAAGCTGACTCTGTGTAAGTAAAACAGAACGATATCCATATGACTAACAATATCATCTTTACAACAAATGATTTTGTAATCTGTGATGTCAATTACACTACATTAATTTACCCAATTTGATACAGAATTTTGATAAAATTGAATTTATTGTGTCATTGTCATTTGGTACCACTTCTCTTCTTTACTTTTATCAAGGCTTTAAGTTGTATTTTTTATGGCAAGATCAATTAATGTATCCTATTCACAATACAGTACAATCATGCATGCATCTTAATATTGATTCACAATCATTAAGAATGAACCCTTTTGTTCATGAAACCTATTGCCAAAAAATGCATATGAAGTGGCATTCCTGCATCCTAAATAAGGACATTTGAAAATAAGAATCCTTGAAAATTTGCTTTAGAAATGTCTGACTCACTTAACATTTTTGAGCCATTTATTCCCTTGAAGATTGGTGAGAGGAAAAGTAAACACATCTCCCATTAAGGTATCCTCCACAATATCTGGTACATTGGTAGCTGGACGCACTAAGAAAGGATCTCCATCTAAAGATGAAACAAACGGATGAGCAAGTGGAATAATGTTATTTAATATAATGACCAATTTGATTTGACACTTAACACACAACACCCTTAACTCTTTAAATGCCATTGGCAGCTATGCGTGCCCTTAGCCCTCAAATGCCATTGGCACGTATACGTGCCCAAATAACTTTTTTTTTTAAACCAATTTTACAGCCAGAAAATCAACACCATATTCTCTGTTTTTTATGTTGTTATACTAGCAAGGAATTCACGATTTATTTTATCATATAAAAAATCGTGGTTTACATAGACATTTTTTGAGTAAAATTGTATTTTTGCATCGTTATTTTGAAGAATTGATTTCGGATATTGCCGCGATCTGAATCAAGTTTTCCCCTATAGACACGTGTGATATAACGGTTGTGTGTAGCAATACACGTACTTCTATGGGCAGAGCAAAGGCGAATGTGCGGAGACATTCAGCTCGGAATCGACCAATGACCGAGCGGTACGATGTTCCCCACCCAACGCTACTCGCCCATTCGCTATTGTTACATGAATATTCATGAGCTATCCATCGGGTCTTTTGCAGGCCGGTATGGTAGTATTCTTGAGTCAAGGCTTTTTTCTGCCTGCAAATGTGCATGGTTTGGGGGAGATTTTTTTTTTTTTTTTTTGGGGGGGGGGTGGGGGCAAAGGTCTTATACATCGTTTTTAGCATTCTCACAAAATTTTTCTTGTTATAAATACATGAGTAAAGAAGCCTGTCATTTCCAACACTCGTCTGCGCACTGCAATCATCACACTCATTATTTATTTATTCATTATTATTGTTATTAATATTATTAATATTATCATTATTAGTATTACTATTATCATAATCATTATTTTCATTATTGTTATTATAATTATTATTATCATTATCATTATTCTTCTCCTTCACCTTCTTCTTAGTATTAAAGGGATGGTCCGGGCTGAAAGTATTTATAGTTTTATAAATAGAGCAGAATTCACTGAGCAAAATACCGAAAATTTCATCAAAATCGGATAACAAATAACAAAGTTATAGAATTTTAAATTTTAGCAATATTTTATGAAAACAGTCGTCATGAATATTCATTAGGTGGGCTGATGATGTCACATCTCCACTTGTTCCTCTGTATTTTATTATATGAAATTAAGTTTATTCAATTTTTTTCCTTCCAAGCACTAGAAAAATTGAATTGACAACTGATTTAATGCACTAGATATTTATTGCTGCAACTTATTTCATTATAAGGGAGATATATTATTCACACAAGTATGAAATAATGAAATAATTATGATTTTATGTTGCCAGCAAAAAGATGATGGGTAAATTCCCCTACACGCTGAGCTCATATGTCAAATCTGATAGCATGTACTACTAAATGAAAAAAACGAATCAAGCAAGTTTGATAACAACACCAAATTACGTACCAAGTTTGGTGGAAAAAAAAAAAACATCAAATTTGCATCGGTTACGGAAATAAACCTAAATATTATTTTGATCATCAACAAAATATATGTTGCCAATGAGACAAGGGTGAAGTAAAAAATATGATGGGTGTAAGTAAGATTTGAAAAAAAAGAAAAAGTAAACACACTTTCCATGATCTTTTATTTACAAAATTCTGTGAATGTCATGCATTTTCCGTAATGCGTTTTTTTTTTCATTCTTCCTCATTTGTTTTATTAGCGAGAAATAATTTATATCAATCAATGTATAATTTCTTCCGATGATCCGCTTTCTTTTGTTTCTCCCTTTTTGCCAGCAAAAAGATAATGGGTATATTCCCCTACACGCTGAGCTCATATGCCAAATCTGGTAGCATAAACTGGATAACTACTAAATGAAAAAAAAATTATAAATCAAGCAAATTTGATCATTGGAAATGTAAAATGTACTTACATATCGAGTATGTTGATTGTGCATAAATCCTACCGCATGAATAAAATATTGACAATGCACGGTATAAAATTTAGTGGTGTCACTTATATATCATTTGAACAGCAAATAATGTTCATTTCATTTTTTATTTCAGGGAAGGGGAAGTAAAATTAATCCTTACTTGATTGATATTTTTAATGACGGGGTAATTATAAATATCACAAATAAAAAGGTGTAGAAAATATAATTTCTGATATTGTCGAAAGCAATATCTTTAATCCATTACAAACATATTATTTGAATAAACAATCGTAAGGTTCAACAAATTATAAAGATCTAAATTTCTACAAATTGTTAGTAATTTCTACATTCACACCCCATTGCTTCGTTATTTCTGTTTCCTCTTTTCTCTTTCAATTTCCTGTATTTTTGATTTGTCAAGGACTATAGCCTATACATTTCTTCAATCTTATATCTCATCTTTATCCTTTATTTCTAAATATGCAAAATAGGCTTCAGCTACAAGTAAATTTAATTATTTTAAACTATTTGTTTTTCTTTATGCTTTTGATAAGTGGAAATAACGATGCCATTGTTTGTGCTGGTGGTCGTGGTGGCGGAGGTGTGCTGTTTTCCCCGTGATTACTTGTTATCATTCTCGACATTATCCATGCCATCTTTACCATCATCCCTATCATCATCATCATCATCATCATCATCATCATCATTTAGATTAGAAAATTTAACGCATATTGTCGATGCTAAATGTCTTAAAGTCGAAACAAATATTTGAATAAAAATTATGTATTTTAATGGCGATAAGTCAATGGAAGGCGTTGGGGAAAGAGACAGAGGAATTTTAATCTTGATCTCAACGGAGAGAAAAGTTATTGTTCGTATTGGAACCTTTGAATGTATTCAATTGTCAAATCAAAAGACGCGCACGTGGCCCGATTTCTATGAACATCCTGTGCTAAATTGCTCTCCTCGATAATAGGTCAGGAGGGAGCGCGGATTAGACATTCCTCATGAAAGAGAGTCTGGGCATCTATTGTTCATGACTTGGTGGCATGAACAATAAAATGTAGTTGCTATCAGACAGGTGGCTACTTTGGTCGAAGATTATTCTTTTTAATACCGAAGCAGATAATAGGAATATTTCACCCCCATCATGAAATGTCCACATAGTGAATTTTACCTGTTATGTTTATCGTTCTTTCACTGTTCAGCTACGATTTTATATCAAGTAGAGATCCCATTGGGCTTGCTGGCGTGTCAACGAAGACAGTTTTTTTTTTTTATATTCAAACCGCTTGCTATGCATGCTCGCTCGCGGAATGAATGAAGTCAAAAGTTTGAAAATAATCAATTATTCAAAGACATAATATGCAATGAGGCCCCTTTTCTTGTCTAAAATTGTCATTATATTTCCATATTTATATTGCATTATATTTTCCACACGAAAAAGAATATCCGGCATCTATTGTTCATTCTTTGGCATGAACGAGATGCATAGTTGGCCCAGATGTATATCCTTTCATAGATGCGGCTACAAAGATCAGATATGATCATATTTCAAATTTTTTTTTGCGACCCTGACAAAATATGACCAAACTTTACACTGATTCATGCTTTAGAACGATAGTTGAGTGGGTCGCAAATGTTTGTTGCCGACACTGGATAGAAATCGCCTACATTATCCAAAACAGTATATAGTTGAGTGCATCGCACACCACATATCGTATCCAGGTTACGATTTTTCTAAAACATGTTTTGCATTACGACAATATTGACAAGAATTTAAATGACATAAAATTTACTCTGCACTAATAATTTTGTTTCCCCTATAGCGGTTGTTGCGGAATACCGCACATTCTGAAAATTTACAGGGTCTTATTTTGAAGACTACACGAATGTAAGGGTACGGTTGGCTGCACTGTGAAGATACATGGCTCTAATATATTATTGTATGTGTTTGCGTGGAGATCGCAGCTGTGCTGTGATTGGTCACTTGATCGACGACAATGCCCTTTTTTGGAAAAAGGTCGGTTTCAATTGCGTGTGTATAAACCCTCTCGTATTTCAGAGGAAATAACTTGAATAGCAAAATAGTATTTCATTCAAGAGAGCATTATTTTCCATATTTCTGTATGTTAAATTTCATCAAAAGATACGTCATTTGAAAGGGTAAACATTGAACTTTCATTTTATCTTCTTAATTTCTTGGTATCTCTACAATTACTCAGGTTATTTACTCTTTGAAATGTTCATGAAATCATAATTTTCTAGGTTTTACTTATTGAAAAAAACGATGAAAAATATTTCATCTTTTCTTAATTTTTCCGATTGCAAATATGAAAGGTCATAACATGATCATAAAGTCCATGAACCATGCATCATTTCATGTGTAGAAGGTTTGATTATACAACGTACGGGTAAAGAGTTATGACCGTTTAAAAATCAGTCTCTGCTTACGTTTCGGTCAATTTAGGATTCCCTCGAATACCCCTGGCACTAGAGGGGTATTGGGCCTGGCATAGTAAGAGTTAAAGCACTAAAAGCAAGTTTAATTATTATCATTCCTTACTATTAAAATTCTGCATTAAACATGATTTAAAAACTCTGAAACATCCTAATATCAATAAATATTAAGCACTAGCTTTTCATTTGTGATTGCGCGGTATTTTAGTTGCTTTTGTTATGTATGTTTTTTTTTTGCAATATCTCATGCTAATTAGTTGACTATAATAAAACTTACCTGCAGCTCTGATGTTACAACTAAAGACCTACAGGTTTGAAAAAAAGAAATCCTCTTATTAGATCGAGAGGCAGAGTAATGATGCCTGAAGTACAATAAACAAAAACAAAGACTCTAAAGAAATAGTGATAAGACATTGCAGTGGTAGCAATTCGATCTTCAGATTCCTCATGCAAAATGTTGAGGCAGTGGGGGGGGGGCAATATGCCACCCCCTGTGTCTGATAGGGACAACATCCTTGTAGTATGGGTGCAAATCATGGTAAATAAAACATTGATTTCGTAACTCAAATAATATTCTGTTGATTTTATTGAATTGAGGAAAGAAAAATAGCCTGATATGAATTGGAAAAATATTATCATTTTCCCCTTTCTTTCTAGACCGACTCATCTTCAAATGAAACAAAGTCAATGAGAGACCACACACAGTATTGCCAATTTCCTCTCGTTTTAACACTGCTGTATCAACCATTAAATGCTTTATGGATTCACTATAAACAACTGCTCTTTTTTTAATAGTCATTTTACTAGACACTTTAGAACTTAATCACGCTATAAATAGGAGAAAACACAAGTCATTTATTTACCTGTGAACCTTTAGCTCTCAAGCGAATGAAGATTGTGTGAATACCAACATCTAGAGGGATTGTAAACCTAACAATACAAAAATGCATAGAAAGAAGATTGGGATCTAATCATAAGGCTCCCAAGGAAATTAATTAAATGAAAACAATAAAAAAAAAAATTTTATGGTTGAAATTCACTCTTCCTTCCCTATGCCCTTTTTGCCCTTTGTGTATTCAAAAGTATAATTTTCTTTTAAAAGTAATTATCATAATTCATTTAGGTGTGAAATTAGGCAAAGTAAGTGTACATTATCCTATTTTATCATTTTGATTGTTGAAAAGATTAGGTGTTATATCCGAGTCCTCATTTGCCTCATGTCTGTATTACTGGACTAACTTTGTCGGCTAAGACCCAAAATACACCCAAATCGTTCACTTTTTGAAGAAAGCGTGAAACTTTGCACATAATATCTATGATAATTAGGGATCATTAAAAAAAATGGATCCAAAAAAATAGCGCCCTCTGGCGGCCGCCATTTTGAATTCCAATATGGCCGCCAAAATTTTAACACCAGCGTACAAAATAGCTTATAACTTTCTTGTAAAACATGTTTTAAACATGTATGAGGTATGGATTTAAAGAAAATTAAATTCTTAGCATAATGGAACCAATTAAGATTTTTTTAAAATTTTCGTTTCTATTGATAATGGGAGTAAAACCTATTTGTTTTACATTTTTTCTGAAAATTGCAGATTTACCATGAGATTCAAAATTCTATCAAATGATCATTATTCAACTAAATGTCATCAAATAAATTAAAAAAAATATCCTCAAGTATGCTGAATAGATTGTGAAAAGTTGGTGATTATTACACTTTTTACCAAAAAGTTATAACCCTTGAAAGAGAGTAATGACAAGTTCTTCAGAATCACAAAAGTGAATAAGACATGCGCCCTCTGTTGTGGAGATATGGACAGCTGCTTCATTCTGGTTGGTCAAAAGTTTTGTTCATCTATTGACATCTCTTGGCAGGCTACTCTGGTAAGTCTCTGCTAAGTTTAGCATTAACTCATGTAGAAAATGATATTTCAATGCTGTAGTTGTTATGAAACAATACATTTTTATCAAGATAAATGCATATATTTCCAATATTTTTCATGTTAAATAGTTGTACTGTTCACCAGTCCCATCCAGTCAAAATCATGTCGGGTTGACAGAAGTGATGTTTGCACGTATGCCTAGATTTACATCGACCTGTAGGTCTACAAATATAGATCTATGATCATTCAGAAGAGTTTTTAACAGTCAAATGAAGTTGTATACATGCAGTCTCCACTGGTAATTTTGAAGAGAATTAAAATGTTGAGTCATCATAGATTTTTGTGATCTTTCAATTAGGCCTAAGCCTAAAGCCCTAAGCCTAAGGTAGTCTAGCCTAGCCTCGAATTCGGGATCATTAGGCCGAAGCCAGGATAGGATCCAGGCATAATATGGTATCATAGATTTCACTGAAATTGTGAATTCAAGAAAGGATTCACTAGAATACAACTATTATTGTCTCCTTTATAGAATAAATGTGGTGTAAAGTAATCAAAAGCATGTATATCTAAACTTAGTCTAGACCTACATCATTACCATAATGTTGTCTTGTAGACCTTGACTGAAAAAGCAATGGAGTTAATTCATTAAAGATAATTTAAGATCAATGCACAGCGTATTTGAATATCATTCTTTTTGTTTATAAATATAAAAAAGTAGAAAATGTACCTACTCTAATCCATTCAGGACAGGAATGGTGTTGCAGCAGAGGCAATTGCCATTCCTTCCTCAAGTTGGCAACAATAGAAATTTCAATTCTCTTTCTAGAATACAGTGTAGACTATACCTAGTTCTTGAATGTCCGGACAGGTTGGGTATCCAAACAATTTTAGTATTCTAATTTCAACAAGATGGCATTAATTATTTTATGAATTTCTTGAGAATTAATACTAGTATTATTCAAAATGAGATATATTCATGATATTTTCTATTATCGGGTGCATCATTTTGGCAAAATTGAAAATAAAAACTAGACAATTTATTTTTGTTAAGCCTCTGGACACCCAACCCACATTCTTTTAATGCAATGGTACCCAGTTTGGTCTCCATTTCAGAAAAGCTTAAGAAGTTTATGAACATTTTTTTTCTCTCTTTCTGTTCATCAGATAGTGAAGAAGACATACACCCTCTCTTCCAAAGACATGGACTTCTGGTTGGACACAATTAGGTAAGTTTAGCATTCATTCATCATAATGGTATCTTAAAGAAGATGCATAAGAGAAACAAAGAACAGTTGGGTATGATATATTTTCTTGAAATGGGGGGGGGGGGGGGAAGGGGGGAGGGTTTGATTAATCTAATATTGCATTCCATAAAGATATTTTTGTATTCTTCGTCGTAATTGTGACAGGGCTTGTGTGAAATACAGCCTGTCATGATACACCACAAGATGGTCACCGTGCATTACACTATGATTATATCGTATTTGCAGGGCTGTCAACATGGCGTGAGACATTTGAAGCTTAAGGCAATATTTTAGCTGCTAAGGTAGTACTTCAGCAAATAAATACAGAATATAAACAATAGAATAAAGCCAAGAACTTTCCAACCAGCTGTATTAGCTGATACAAATGCCTTTATTCTTTAAAAATAAGCCATCCAAAAAGCTGCAGCAGCTGAAATAAATGCCTTTGTTATTTAAAAATAAGTTATTTCAAAATAAAACAAAGATCCCTGCCAATACACCCAGTAATAAAGAGAATTATTTTGACACTCAAACGAATACTTTTTTAAGCAATAGATATCATTGTCTAATGAACAAAATATTTGATTCAGCTGTTGGAAGTATGCTTCATCTTTTTCATTCAAATCATTGTGTAAATTTTGTTTTAGTTGCCTGTTTCACCGTGCCAAGTAATATTTAAAATGTCTCACGCAGTGTTGGCAGCACTGCATTTGGCTAAAACCTTCATTGAGAAGTTTTTAACACTTTTTGCTATATTCTTACAAGTCTTTCACCATGATTATTGCTTATCGCTTTATCATAAGCCATTTCTTTTTTTTTTTTCCAGGATCAAGAGGAAGATAATCAGGGTTGAGAATAGCAACAGTTAGCAAGTGTGCCGATGTGCAGATGCTACCCACAGTCCAGCAGCACTTGTGTGATGCATGATGTCGAAGCTGTTCAGACTAGTAAAGCCTGGCGAAATGGCTGAAGTAAAGCGGCCGCCATTGGACTGGACCCTCTGCATTCTCTGTCAAGAGAAATCGTCTGAATATCTTACCCAGCCTTGGAAGGGTAGGGGGCGAGGGAATCATAAAGCTAAAGGGACAAGTTATCAGTCTTTCGCAACAAATCTGTTAAAATTTAAAGAACTAGGCAAAGTTCCTTTGAATGTTGTTCCTGAACAATTAGACGATGGGTCTGGCATTGAAGAGACATTACAAACGAACAAAGCAATGTGGCATAAGACTTGCCGGAATATGTTCAGTGACATGAGATTGGATCGGCAAATAGAAAAGCGTGAACTAGAACCAGACAATGGTATCAGCTGCAGCAGCAGAGTTAAAGTGAGACGGACTAGTGTTCAAGACTACCATTCCACTGGACAGAAACAAGCTCTTTGCTTTTTCTGTGATAAAGAAGCTGGAACTGCAGGACTGCATGATGTTACAACAACTGGGATAGACCAGACAGTTCGAAAGTATGCCACAGAGCTTCAAGATACAAGACTCCTTGCTAAATTGGCCCCAGGTGATATGATAGCACTGGATGCAAAGTATCACAAGACTTGCCTGTCGGATCTATACAACAGGTGAGTTGATTTATGAGAAATTGGTGTGAGGGGCGACCTATGATGATGTTTCATTGCAACATGACATATAAGTAAAGGATTATGGAGAGTTTTAAATGTTGATAGCTGCCTAGATTGACAAAAAGTAGACACTGCCCACAAATCATGTGCCATGTTTTTATATCTCTATGGTTGTAGTATTTTGGTGGGAAGAATAATGATTTCAAATTAACTTTCAAACAGTTAAATATAATAATACAAAGTTTACGATCATAGGAAAAGTGCATATCAGATTTTTTTTTTTTTTTCACAGACCAAAATGTTCAAATCTACTAACACTAACTGCACTCACATATTTGCAAATAACTAATGGTCAAATAGCAACCTTCCAGAAAATTAGTAAAAAGTTTTCCTCAAATCTTTTGTTTCATACCAGGCTTTATATCGTTTGATGCTGATACATGCCGTCGATCGGCTGATAAAACCTTGTATCTCAAATTTTTGTGAAAATGATTTTTTTTTTAAATATAAATGGGCATTTTCACCACAGATGGACACAGAGGCAAAAAAATCAAGTTGATATTCATGTCAAATGCTTTATGTTTTTGACCTGAAGTTTCTGAGACAAATTTTTTTTCCAACTCTGGCAGCCATTTTTTATTTCAAAATGGCTGCCAAAGTATGGATACAAATTAGTGTTGAAAATAGTATATTGATACATATTTTGTTTTGACAGATTTTTAAAGAACAGGTTTGATCATGATGTTTTGGCCTGTGATTTAGCTTGCTATTATAACAATTTTTAAAATCACACAGAAAGAAACACCAGTAATTCATTCATCTGATAAAAAAACATTGATGAAGTATGTGATATGGTATGTAATGTCAGTTACCGAAAACATGAACTTTTTTTTCTCATTTCCTGGAAAAGAGGATATATTATAGGAAACTTGGTAGATTTCCTCTCTAGGTAACACCCCTCCCTTCTACACCAAAATTAAAGATTACCAATTAACAATGAAGCCATAGGGTACCATTAAATATATGTAATGTCAGTTACCAAGTGGAAAATGTAATGTCAGTTACCGAGATGTAATGTCAGTTACCATGATAAAACGTTGGTTACCAATATTGAAATGCAAATATGTGGCCAATTTTATGGTGAAGAAATATTGTATACTTGTTATTTAAGTCTTTCACTTTAAAAGTCACACCAGAAGGAGCTTGCTATTGACTTTTAAAAGGTATAGTTCACAAGGAATACTATATGAAATTATGAAGGAAGTTGCATTCCCATCGTGCAAAAAAAAATTACTATAAAATTGTTGTGTACATGCACTTACCAAGTACCTAATTGTTTGTATCAGACAATTTTTTGTTTGGTTTTCGGGGGGGGGGGGGTAGGGGGTACTTTTCCCAACCTATTGCCTAAATCTGCAACATTTTTTAAGCTTAACATTGTGATGAAGGGGATTTCCAGGGTCCCTTTTTAGTTTCTAGGATTCTTTTGAGCATTGCCTCGCTAAAAGTAAAAGAATTGAAATCCGACAGATATGAACAAGCATTGCTTGCACTGACCAGAATAGAAATCAATAAAACTACATGGCTGCATGAGATTCTGGGGAGGGGTACATGTAGCCTAGGGGAGGAGACCCTTATTCATTTTGCCTTTTTTGAGGGGAGGGGGAGGTTGGAGAAGGAAAAGGTTTAAAAAGTCAATATAAAACTGATGAATATATTATGGGTGTATAGTCAGAAAAATCCATGTGTACAGTCAATGCAATATTAAATTACTATAGGAAAACATGTAGCTGCTATGACCCCACCCCCCCCCCCCCCGAGTAAGTAAAACATACATTTCTTATCTTTTGATAACTAAAAATGTGAAGTATTATGAAACTTTCATGATTTTAAAAAGCCTTACATATAAGTACCAAGAAAATTATGCCTTTGAAAATCATATAGCACTGGTAAATGTTAATGTGTATTGTCAGTTACCGACAAGTAATGATAAAAATGTTCAAATCAAAGAAAGGAATTAAGAAAAAGAATTTTTTTTTTCATTGAAATGTTCCTAAAAACTTGGGTATACTTCCACATCAAGCTCACTTTCATGTGAAGCCCTGCACAGAAGATACAATGCAATGATTCCACACATTTGACTTCCATGTGTTATCTCTATGGCAAATTGAGTGTAATGTCAGTTACCGTAATGTCAGTTACCAGCATGGTTGTGGAAAAATTATCATAGTCCCCAAAAGACAAAAACAAAATTTTTAATATTTTGACACATCTTAAAGGAGAATGAAACCCTTGAAACCAGCTGAATCCATATCAAAGAGAAAAATCAAAGAAACATATTGTTGAAAGTTTGAGGAAGATTGAATGAATAATAAGAAAGTTATGAGCATTCGAATATTGAGATCACTAGTGCCATGTAGATCCTCCCAACGGCAATGCGACCAAGATCTGTGATATCACACACGTACAACTCCCTCATTACTTTAGTACTTATTTCACTTATATTCTCACTTTTATAGAGTCTATCACAAGGTGAGGTGTTCTCTTTATGAGAGGACAAGTACAGAGGTTTCACAACATTATATCATTGATGAATCGTTTGTCATATGATTAGAATGAGCAAAAAGAGATGTTTTGGGGTATATTTTCAGTGTCCAAATGGGAGAGTTGTACGTGTGTGACATCACAGATCTTGGTCGCATTGCCAATGGGAGGATCTCCATAGCATTAGTGATCTCGACATTCAAATGCTCATAACTCTTTTATTACTAGTCCTATTTTACTCAAAGTTTTGTTGATCTTATTCTTTGATTTTTCTGCTTTCACAAAAGCTAACTTGCTCCAAGAGTTTCATTCTCCTTTAACCTAGTAACGGAGGTATATTTACATATTCAAATTATTACTCTATCTACTCAGGGACATGAGATATTTCAATTTTAATGAACACCCTGAAATTGCATGTCCTTTTGCGTAATGTCAGTTACCGACACATTTTTGCTTGCTGATGCGTTAAAAAATGTGGTTACATAGGAAAACTTGGTATCAGAGTATACAGCAAGGTTCACTTTATTAACTCTATCAGAAGCAAACTCCCATTATTTGTTGTTTTAGAGATACACACAATGAAAGGTGTGAAAACATTGTGCCGTGTAATGTCAGTTACCGTGAAAATGCCCAAATGTGATGTTTAAGGTATAATTCATCTCCTGAAAACCCCAGGAGTTGTATATCTTTAAAAAAACCTTGTATCTCAACTTTTTATTCAAATTTGGCCAAATGCACAGACCTCGTAACTCCATTTCCCGCCTTCTAAATTATATTTAGTGCATTTCAACCACTTCACATAATCGAAATGATTAACAAACATTGTCTAAGGTTCAAATAACATTGCCTACACACATGGTTTCTTGAAAGGAAGATTATTTTCTTCGTTTTACAAAAAATTTCGGGTTTTTTGAGATACGAGGTTTTAACAGCCCATGAACGTTAGGTACGCTGGGTTGATAAAACCTTGTATCTTAATTTTTTGTGAAATCACTCTTTTTCAGGTTAAAATTACTCTTTTTTGTTCATGAATGTGAAGTGTAAGGTGTAATTTACCTTCTAATAGTCATAACAAAGAATGATGAGTTGCATATTCTTATAAAATATATCAAATTTCATAATTTGTACAAAAACCTCCTATCTCATTTTATGATTTTTTTTCTTGTGCCAAAACCTCGTAACTCATTATATCCCCTTCACAATTATATATTGCACGTTCCAACCATCTCATATTAATTCAATTATCAAACATAGTATTCAGTTCAAATAACATAGAATATTCACATAATTTCTTAAAATAAGAAAGTTTTTTCGCTCTCCTGAAAATTTTGCTTTTTTGAGATACGAGGTTTTATCAGCCCATCGACGAATTGCGTTATCGTATCAAAGATCTGTGTGGTGGTGATATTAGAATATGATATCAAAATTTGCTTTTTTTCAGAGGAATATATAAAAGTATGTACCCTCCCAGCACAAAATTGCAAAATTCCTTTTGGTGCTTAGGCATCGATAAATAAATGCATGTAAAATTGTGTGTTTGCTTTTGAATGTCTGTGTTATATTTATGATTTAATATAAATGAAACATTCTAAACTGATCGTGATACAAAATATAATTGAAAATAAATAAAATTTTATGAAATTCATAAGAATATTTAAATTCTGAACAGATATTTTACAAAATGTTTTGGACTTCAAACTTCCCATTAATTTACGTTTCACATTCTCTCTACAGGTATAAACGGGTGAGAAACACAAGACTTCAAGGCTCTTCTGACAGTCACGACTCGTCCCATAAAAGTATCGCACTTGCGGAGCTGATCTCTTACATTGATGAAAGGAGGATGGTTGGGCCTAGTGTTCCTGTCTTCCGTCTTGTCGACCTTGTCTCTGTGTACACAGAGTGCCTGGTGGAACTGAGTCCGGACAATACAGAGATAAAGGTCAATTCAACCCGTCTGAAAGAGCGGCTCCTATTGCATTGTCCATATCTGAAAGCTGTGAGGCAAGGAAGAGATGTTCTCCTGACATACGACACTGCAATCGGAGATGCCATCCAAATGACATGCTTTGATGATGATGATTCTGAAGCGCTACAACTGGCAAATGCAGCTTTAATTATCAGGAAGCAACTTTTCTCCCAAGGCAGAAAATTCAATGGATCCTTGATAAATGATTCAGCTGAAAACACAGTTCCTAGCAGACAGCTGGCACTGGTCAATATGATCCTTGATGGTCCGAGTATCAAGTCGCAGACGCGAAAAGATGGTTTGTCGACACGAGCAGCTCGAACCATTAGTGAACTCATAATATTCAATAGCATACAGGGCAATCGTGTGAAGAAAGATGCAGTTCGACATAACGCTGACAGAGAGGTCCCTGTACCAACTTACATAGGCCTGAAAGTTCATGCGCAGACACGAAATCGTGAATTGATTGACAGCCTCCACAAGCATGGATTGGCAATATCATATGATCGGGTTCTCAAAATATCATCATCTATCGCAAATGGCATCATCAATCGCTTTGAGGAGAATGGAGTAGTCTGCCCGCCTCAGTTGAAGAAAGATCTTTTCACGACAGGACAGGTTGACAACATTGATCATAATCCCAGCGCAACGACAGCAGTTGGCTCTTTTCATGGAACTGCCCATTCCTTGTGTCAGCACCCCACTGAGAACAATCAAGGAACAGATGCTGACCCGATAGGTCTCGTTGACATGGAGACAGGCAAGCGAATCCATCCTCTTCCTCTGGCATACACAAACATCTTGCCTGCACCATCAATGCCGAAGGAATACAAAGCACCAGTGACGTACGGACCAATGCGACCAGATAGGGACAAGTTTGATGAAGACCGCATTAATGAGAAAAAATGGCTTGAGAAGCAGTTATCTTTGATGGAAGAAGGAGACCTTTCGGTTGGTGATTTTGTGTCATGGGCTGCATACCATGCAAATATGCAGATGCAACATACATGTAAGCTGCCGACTACAATTGCACTGATGCCATTATTTCGTGAAGTATCACACTCATTTGCAACAATAATGCATTGCATGTATACCAACCAACAAGCAACACACTTGTTAAACCCAGGACAAACACCAGTATTGACGATGGACCAACCTTTGTATGCCCTTGGGAAACAGATCCAGTGGCGATTCCCAGAGCGCTATGGTGAAGACAAGTATGTGATGATGTTAGGCCCTCTTCATATCGAAATGGCTGTCTTGAAAATGCTTGGTGATTTGCTGGATATGACTGGTTGGAGTAATGCTATCGCCCAAGCAGGAGTTGCTACACAAGGGACAAGGGATAGTTTCATTCATGCATCACATGTAGCACGGACAAGGAGAGCCCATCAAATTACTGCTTCTTCACTGTACATTCTCCAAAGGCAATCTTTCAGGAAGGAAAAAGAATCAGCCATCCATCAGTATCCTGTTGCCGAGGAGAGCTTCACAGAATGGTGTGAGCAGCGAAGCAAGTTCTACCCTATGTTTCGATTTTGGAGCACAGTGCTTGATCTAGAACTGACTTTGTTGGCATTTGTGCGATCGATTCGGACATCAAATTTTGAGTTGTACGCGCAGACATTGTCTCAACTAGCTCCATGGTTCTTTGCGCTAGACCATATCCACTATGCCCGTTGGATCCCTGTACACATTAAGGACATGGCAAGACTTGCCAAGCAGTGCCCAGATGTACATGAACACTTCATGCGTGGTGCATTCACATCAAACAAAACTGGGAATCTATACTCTGCAATTGGTTTGGATCACGCGCATGAGCAGGTGAATGCTCAAGTCAAGGGTAACGGAGGAGCCATCGGTCTGACAGAAGATCCAGGTGCCCTACGACGATGGATGGTGGCAGGGCCGCATCTAGCCATGGTCATTGAAGAGTATGAGAGCAGTGCTGACAAGTCACCTGTGGATACTAATCCAAAGCATCATGAACAGAGTCCATCGGCGCAAAAATCCTTTGCTGATGATGTGCGATCCCTTGTTGCTGTAATGGATGAGTTGGGGAATCCATTCATGGATCGTTCAAAGGAATTGGTAACAATAGATTCACAAGAAGTCATGCCGCAGAAAGTTGTGGAGGGTATGGAGCAAGTTCACACCCTGGGAGAGAAGAAGTATGAAACCTTCATCGAGGAACGCCTCTTGAAAAACGAAACACCCATCAGTGCACCCATCAAACGAAATTCACTTCCACTTTTCCGCAATCGAAAGCATGTGGGTCCATCCAAGGAAAAGCAGACAATAATAGATCTGAAGAGCGACTGCGCATTGTTCTCACGACTATACATTGCCAGTCAGACAAGAGGAGGTGACATCAAAGAGTTCTTCAAGCATGAAAACCAAAAATATCCCCCATCACTTTCTTCGTCTGGAACACTTAAACAAGGAACCAAATCAGATCTGGTTAGATTGCTAGAGACTCTCCTCAATACTCCGTCAGCTGTCACAAACACTCCATCTACAGATGTGACAATCCTTGATGGTGCGGCGCTTGTGCATCTGATTCCAGTAAAGGAATAAAAACCTTTGCTGAATATGCACAGGAAGTATTCATCCCGCACATCTTGTTTGAACTTGGAAAGGTCAAGCGGGTTGATCTTGTTTGGGACGTGTATCTCAAGAACAGTTTAAAGCTTTCAACAAGAGCAAACAGAGGTACAGGCACAAGGAAGAGGGTGTCTGGTAATGTGAAGCTTCCAGGGAACTGGAAAAACTTCTTGCGGAATGATAACAATAAGGATGAACTCTTCCAATTCCTAGGACAACAATGTGTTTCCAAGGACACAGGTGACAAGGTCATCATTTCCACCCTACTGGACTCTGTTGTCACCTCTAGAGAGGATTACACCACAGATGGACTTCAACCATGCTCGCATGAAGAAGCAGATACGCGTATCCTTCTTCATGTCAAAGATGCTATGAACTGCGGGTTCAAGAGAGCAATGATACGAACTGTTGATACTGATGTTGTTGTGCTCGCTCTTGCCCATTTCCAGGACTTGCCAGACATCGAGCAACTCTGGATAGCTTTTGGAACTGGCAAGGATTTCAGGTACATTCCAATCCATGAGATTGCCCATGCAATATCCCCAGAGATGGCCAAAGGATTGCTTTTCTTTCACGCATTCACTGGATGTGATGTAACATCCTACTTCGCCAACCACGGGAAGAAATCTGCATGGAAAACTTTGCTTGCATGGCCAGATATCACCAACACGTTTGTTGCACTGTCACGGCCGTGTACAGCACAACTACCAGATGAAGTTGTTCTAGAACTTGAACGATTCGTTGTCCTGATGTACTGCCGGACCAGTGATGAGACTCGTGTCAATGAAGCCAGAATGGAACTTTTCGCAAAAATGAAAAGAAACATTGAGAACATCCCTCCCACAAGAGCTGTCTTAGAACAACACATCAAGCGATCAGCTTACCAGTCAGGCCATGTGTGGGGACAATCACTTGAAATACAACCTCAAATTCCTGATGTCACTGAATGGGGGTGGGAATCGACCGAATCAGATGGTTTTGTTCCTAAGTGGTCCACCTTGCCCATCGCCGAAGCAGCTTGTCTTGAATTAATTTCCTGTAACTGCATCAAATCTTGCAAGGGAAACTGCAAGTGCTTCAAGACAAAGCTGGAATGTACTGCACTTTGCAAATGTGGAGGGGTATGTTATAAGTAGGAGATCAGAATAGATAAATGTGGACAGGACATCCTTATCCCTTATTTTTCATCTATACCACAAAAATCTCGACAAACATCTCATCAACAGTGCAGTTAATTGTTCGCTGATTATTGGATCCTCTGCAAGACACTCCAAGGTTAGCCAACATCCTTACCTGGGAATCCAACTGTCTAACACTCTTATTTTGGGTATGTCAATGCCTAATGGTTGCACTAGCGCGGACTACATGGTGGCCATCTGAGAATCCTCTGATTTTGACACAACCAACATTTTTCAAATCACCAAAATTGATATATAAGTTTGAACTGTGTGCTTGTCTTCGTGCAAATATAGGTATTAACAGGTTTGCAAAAAGACTATATTGTGGCTATATGGTGAAATGAGCTCATTTGAAATATGTTCAAAGGTATCATGATCATTGGCATATCGTATATTGTCACATATATTGTGTAATAGCAAGGCGGCCATCTTGAAATCAAATACCGCAGATGCAAGTTCTGACATTGGCAATGTTTTTTTAGACATCGAAAACACTTGAACTCCTAAATATGGACAGAGGGTATGTTGATTTCTGCAGCCATATTTGAATTCAAAATGGCGGCCCCAGAGGGTGTTATTTCTTAATTTCAATTTTGCAGACTTCTGATATAGATTATGATAATAAGTAATAACTTTCTGGACAAAAAAACACAGGAATAGTCGTTTAGATTTAACTCCAAGGTGAAATAGCAAAAAAAAAAAAAACCTGCACAAAACGAGCGCAAAAGTAATTTTATTTTGTCGGCCATCTTGGAATTCAATATGGCGGACCTCTGACATAGATTTTAACACTGCCATCATGTTCCTAGACACTGAAAACATGGGTAAAGACGTTTGAATCTCAGTCCTAGGTGCAATAGAACAGGAGATATGGCCAAAAGTATTATGATTTTGGCGGCCATATTGGAATTCAAAATGGCGGCCCCCAGAGGGCGCTTTTTTTTTTTTGATCCATTTTTTTTTACAATCCTCATGTATCATAGATACCATGTGCAAAATGTCATGCTTTCTTCAAAAAGTGAACGATTTTGGTGCTTAGCCGCTCTAGGGGGGTTTATGCATTTGCAGTTTTTATCAATTATCATATTTCACACTCACCAGAATTCATCCCTTCTATATACATCAGCTGCAATAAATACTCCATCCAAAAAGAAGGTATGCACACCTGTTAATCAAGAAGGAAGAGGAAGAAAATAACCTTTTTAATTATCAACCTTCTAATACACTGTATATATCAAAATATTGCTTAAACATCAACCACAACAACAATAATGCTTAAACAGCAAAATATTGCTTAAACAACAATAATGCTTAAACAACAAAATATTGCTTAAACAGCAACCACAACAACAATAATGATAACGATAAAGCAGAAGGCTGTTTTTGTCATGTTTATTTTTTTTTATAGGCCAAGTGCCTGAATTTTTTTGTTGTTGTAAACAAACATACATGTATATGTTTTCTTATCTTACACTATTTTGTATGTTAGACATGTTATTTTATATGCCAACGTCATCTGAACTTTTATATGTGATCCATTATATCATGAATGTTTTGTTATGTATATTTTCAATTCAATTCAAATTCAATTTATTCTTGATAATAATAAAAACATCATCAAATTGTACATTCGTATATAGAAATGTCATTACAAGAAAAGGAGGGCAACAAAAAGTTTACACTTGAAAATAAGAAGCCTCCAAAGAATACAGTAATTAATATATGTACACATCAGATGAAGAGTGGGGGGGAAACGAAACATGCTCATTCACACACAGACACATCCACCGAGAAACATCGTCATCATCACACACAAAAGCACACCCGAACATCCATCATCTTGGTTCATTCATTAACAAAAATAATACATATATAAATGAGGTGAGTTTGAATTCAAATTAGGAATAGGTACTAATAATGATCTTTTTGAGTTTGCATTTAAACGAAGAAACAGTTGAACATGAAAAAAGGCATACATTGAGATTATTCCAGATTCGTGGTCCGGTAAACTTAAAAGAGTTCAGAATTAAGGTTGAAGCTGTTTTAGGGTAATGAAAGCTATTAGCAGAGCGAGTATTGTATCGGTGAAAGTCGTAGTTATATTGAAAAAGATTGATGATATTAATAGGAGCATATCTATATATATCTAACTGCCTGCATAAGTGTAGCAATCTTAAATTTATGAATATCGTAGACTGTCATTGTTTTTAATCTAAAAAATAATGGCCCTGATGGTGTCAGATATGGAGAATTGGTGCAAATGCGTAGTGCTTTTTTCTGGAGTTTGTGGATACAATCCAATTTAGTTATTCCAACACTGGCCCATGTTATGTTGCAATATTGAATATAAGGTAGAATCAAAGAGTTATATAGCATAATTAACTTCTTTTCAGGTAATATGGATTTCAATTTACACAGTATTCCTACACTTTTGGATATTTTGTTACAAATATGTATACGATGATTAGTAAAAGTTAATTTATCATCTAAAATTATACCTAGAAATTTGACTTTTTTAGTTACATTCAGAATTGTCGAACCTAGTTTTAATTTAACAGCAGATATATCATACGAAATGTTTGGTTTACAAAAATACATAACATTGGTTTTATCATAATTTATTATTAATTTATTGGCTCCAAACCAGTCTGTCACTTTGCATAACTCTTTCATAGTTTCATTTAAAAGTTCATTAAAATTACTATGTGAAGAAATTATATTAGTGTCATCTGCGAAAAGTATAAAGCGAAAAAAAGAAGATACATAACATAAATCATTGACATACAAAATGAATAAAAGTGGCCCCAATATTGAACCTTGCGGTACTCCGCATTGAACTTTAGAATAAGAAGATTGACAGTTATTAAAAAAGGTGAATTGATATCTATTGTTTAAGTAACTAAAGAACCAATCCCATGCTATGCCCCGAATACCAAAATGTTTTAATTTATACAGAAGAATTTTATGATCAATAACGTCGAATGCTTTGCTGAAATCAAGGAAAATGCCAAAAGAGTGTAGATTATTTTCAAAGGAGTTAATAAGTACATTATGTAAATCAATATTAAAGAGCATGTTCACATGAGTGTCCTGGTCTGAAACCATATTGGGCATTATTTAGTAATTTGTTTTTGTTTAAATAACAAAGTGTTCTATTGTATACAATCTTTTCCAATATTTTCGAAAAACAAGGTAGTAAAGTTATTGGTCTGTAATTCGAAAAGAGATGTTTATCACCTTTTTTGTGTACAGGGATTTTTTACCTATCTTCATTTTGTTAGGGACTTTACCGGAACAAAAAGACAAGTTTATGACATGAACTAGTGGATCAGCTATAAGTTGGATAACCTTTTTGACTAAATTAGTACAAACATCATCAAAACCTGTACTATCAGTACTTTTGAGCTTAGTTACAATATTTATTATTTCATTAGCATTTGTTGGATTTAAATATAACGATTTACTACAAGGATTCTTTAAATATGAAGTAAATTTAGAAATGACTGATTTGTCCAACTTTGAACGAGCTAATAAAGCAATATTAGAAAAATATATTAAACTCTTCAACAATGTCTTCATCTCTATCTATTTTATTACCATCTTTTATGAAAAATGAGGGGAAATCAGACTTTTTGCCTTTGCCAATTAAGTTGTTTAAAATTTTCCATACCTTAGAAAGATTATTTTTATTTGCTTGTAATAATTCGCAATAATATTGCTTACGGGCAAGCTTTAGTGTATTATTTAATATATTACGATATCTTTTTAATTTAGTATGCGATTGAACATCACATTTAATACAAAATATCTTATAGAGTCTATTTTTCTTATTAATACATCTTAGAATAGAAGGAGATACCCAAGGTTTCCTTGGAACATATTCTTTTTACGACATTTCTTTTGACACTTTTTATCTACAGCTTCATTGAATTTATACAAGAATCGTTCATAAGCAAAGTCAACATTGTCAAATAATAATACATCAGTCAAACTAATCTCAGAGAGATCTTTTTTCAAAGCATTGATAGTTGTAGAGTTTATACATTTCATAGTATAATTTGACTGATGTGATCTAAAAGCATTCTCAATGCGTTTATTTTCAGTCATAGAAAAAACGGGTAAATGGTCAGTGATGTCATTATATAGGATACCAGCTTTAACATTTTTATCACACACATTTGTAAAAATATTATCAATGAGAGTCATCGATGAGTTATTGATTCGAGTGGGTCTATTGATTAGGGGGCGAAAAGAGTTATCGTAAACAATATTTACAAAGTCATTTATATAATTTACAGTTAAAGAATTCATTAAATTAATGTTAAAGTCTCCCATTATATAGGTTTCTTTACTTTCATTTGTTATTGTACGTAAACATTCGTTCAGAGCTATATTGAAATCATAAATGTTTATATGTGGGTCTCTATATACGACAGCAACTATGATATTTTTATGTTTAGGTATACTTATCTCAATAAAGAGAGATTCACAAAGGTTGAGAGATAAATGAAGATCTTGTCTCTCAATAACATTGAAAGTATTTATATGTATAAACATCGCAACACCGCCACCTTTGCTTTTCAATCTATCACTATGAAAAAGAGTATAATTATTAATATGAAATAACGATAAGGGTGTTCGCTCATGTATCCAAGTCTCGCTAAATCCGTACACAGAAAATTGACAATTTAGTTCGCATATGAAATCATGAATTGTATCAAAATTCTTATACATGCTTCTTGAATTGAAATGGATTAAACTAAGATCAAATTCAGTTGTCAATCTCGTTTCTTGACTTGCTTTAAATTCTTCAGGTAGCCAATACTTATTATTGACATCAAATATATCGGCATTCCGGTCAGGATCGATAGTATCAATTAGATCATCAAAATCACTGTTTTCATCATACAAAATACTATCATCAATCAAGGTATTTTCATTGTGGAATAGATTACCAAACTCACAATCAGAGATATTACTATAGAAACAGGAAATCACACACTTTCATCACCACTCACTAAAATGTAAAAATAACAAAAACAATATAGCCTAGGTTACTACTCGTTATAAAAAAGGAAACATCTAAGATTATATAGAAATCGAAATATCATTAAAAAGCAAATGCCAGAGGGAAATATGGTGTGTAGTTATTTATGGTTTATACTTTTCATTGATTGTTTATAATTTGTCCAGATTATAAACAATCAATGAAAAGTATGATGAAAAGGATCAATAAAACATGAATTACAAAAAAAAAACAATAATGATAGCATTGAAATTATGAATTAAATGTGCATTTCCTGCATGGAAATTCTTTTGAAGTGAAATAAGGATTTTTTTCATATTTTCATCAAATGTGGGGGTATTATGGTCTAATGGTCAAGACTCTCATCTTTCAATCTGAAGGACGTGGGATTGATTCAAAGCCATGGCGTGTTTTCCTTCAGCAAAAAATTTACCCACATTGTGCTGCACTCAACCCAGGTGAGGTAAATGGGTACTGGCAGGAAGTAATCCCTAAAAAAGCTGTGTTCACCAGAATTGGTAGACTAGCTTAGCCGGGGTAACGTAGGAGTGCCTTGAGCACCTAGCTAGATGGATACATGCGCAATATAATGTAAATGCTATATTATATTATCAAATCCAGCTTTACTTGTCGATGCTAATGATAAATTCAATAGCTTCCTCTTTCTCCTACTTTCTAAGAACACAGATAAAAAATGATAAAGTTATTATCACAATTACTGAGGTGTATCATAATGATAAATACTTGATATGAAAATGTGTTTTGCGCCTGGGGGGGGGGGACCACTTCCATTGACAAATGGATACCATGCATGACCAAAAAAACACGTAAAAAGGATCTCTTTTTCAAGATAGGGCACGTTACGTACGTAACATAATATGGGTGTCAAAAACACTAAAATAATAAAATAAGGGTATATATTTCGCTAGGAAACTACATGTATACGGTCCAATTTGCGAGGGTATAAAGACTAAAATATCTTTTTGCCCCAACACTATGTGTTTAAGGTCCGATTTGAGCGAGGTGTTTGGGTGGTACTAGAACCAACGAAAGTCAAGGTAAAGCTGACGTCCGTGATCACGATCGTGATTTGTACTTGTTTATGGGGTCAGTTCAGGGAATACTTGTCAAGGGTACTGTTTTGTTTCCAATACTTGTTAAGGGTAGGGTTTCACACGCCAATACTTGTTAAGGAGTGCATTTTCAGAACATGGAAAATACTTGTTTAGGGTGCATTTCAAAACCCCATGGTCATGCATGTTATCCACTTGTCAATGGAATTGACCCCCAGGGTTTTGCGTAATGACAATTAATCCACTTTTATCATGGTTTGGTGGTAAGAAAACTTGAATTATTATCAAGAGAAGTAAAACATACTTACCTAAACACTGAACTGAAACATCACCTTTAGAATTGACAGCAAATTCTCCAACAACCCAGCCCTGCAAGATATGAGTGATAAAAAAACAATATTTCTCATAAAATAGGTTAAAATTTGTTAATGGCAGTTTCATTAAATGTAGCTGAAAACAGAAGAATCATTTTCTTTTTAGTGTACATGTATCAATAATGGAAACCAATAAAAGAATACCGTACATACCAGTATCTGAAAATTTTAAACTGAAATATTTTTTAACTCTTACTTGGCTGGGCTGAATGACAAGAAAAAAAAAATACCATGTTTTTACCTCCAAAAAATCTTCTTCATTGAAGTAAAGTGATAAAGTCAGCTTTAATTTGTACAAAACAAGTAGTTAATCTTACTTGTTTCTTTACAAACGTTAAGTCCATTGACATTGCATTACCCCATACATTTTTCCCATCATATATTGTAAGGGAAACTTGGAAGGAAAAAGAGATTATTCAATGACGATTCCTTCCTGCGAATCAAAATCCAACTCTAGAATCTATCATTATGAAATTATTAATGATCTGATGCGAAAAATCTTTTAGGGACTATAAACAGAGGAGATTTTTTCATTGACTGTTAGTCTTAACATGGATGAAAATTAATATATAGATGAATACCGTGATGAAGTGGTTCTGACTCTCGCCTTGTAAACAGAGGGTCGTGTGTTCGAATCCCACCGCGGTCTAGCGTCCTTTGGCAAGGCGTTAATCCACACTTTGCCACTCTCGACCCAGGTGCTAAGTGGGTACCCGGTAGGATGCAAAAGATATTGTATGTTTGAATTTGCCAGCACCATAATGAGGCTGCAATGAATGCAAGGAATGCTCCCCAGGGAGTGGAAATTATGCACTTTTTGTGCGGGATTGAAATGAATCCAATGACCGGGGTAATAATATGCTGTAACGCGCTTTGAGCCATTCTGGGAAAAGCGCTTATATAAAATTTGGCTATTATTATTATTATTATCATGGAAACTAAGACATCCTTTCATGACAATTGTCAGCACTGACAAGTTGTCATGAAAGAATAGTAATGATATATTATTTATTTATATTTACCTGCCATTCAGTAATAGCTAATGATCCTAAAGATGATATCAAGTCATTCCAGTTGATATCGGGTGCTATTTGAACCCTCTCACCAGCTTTCTGTGTTAATGACCGTGAAAAGGAAATGAATATTTGCTCAAATTCTATTCACACACAATAATTATAAATAATTTAGTATTCAATTCTCAAATTAATAAATCATTCATACAAATAGTATGAATAACACATTGAGCAATATAAATAAAATCATTTCCCAGAAAATTAAATAACCTGAAAAAGGGACATGAAATTAAGATCATAAATATACTTGAATACAGTAGTAAAAATATGACAGGCACAAAGCCTACATACAAAATATACAAAATACATATCATCTTCACATTTTAATCACATCATCATGTGATTAAATTATAAGTAAATCGTTCATTTGTTGGTAGTTCCAATTATATTTTAAGGGGCATGATCATAAATGGAGCATTGGAATCTCAAATTCAAATTAATTGTAAGTCCCAAAGCCAAGCGTAAGTCCTTTGATTGAATAAAAATTTGTAATTGTCTTTGTTTTCAATTGTTGTGAGCGGAAGCGTCGGGTCAGCCGGGTTTCTCTACTCTACAAATTTACTTGGATTTTGCCACTTTTTAACTTTCTTCATTGTATTTTACCTTATATGTGTGTTGCCTATTAAAACTGTACATAGTCAACCAAGTGATTCATTTTACTGCTATTATTCATCAACGTGTGATTTTAATCAACGATTGGCAGCGGATATGTAGCAACTATTACTACGATCCCACTAACTGACTTTCGTGTTATATTTTTGTATATTTGATTTCCACCGAACTCCACTCATGTACTCGATTCATTTAAATTGGAAATGTCAGGAAACTATATCAAACCTGTTACCTCAACCAAATTCCTGGGTATTACTATTGACGTAAATTTATCTTGGAAAACTCATATAGCTCAAATTAACAAAACTATATCTAGAAATGTTGGTGTCATAGGCAAACTTCGCCATGTCTTGCCTCTATCCGTTTTGCTAATGTTATACAATACTCTTTTTTTACCGTATCTCAATTACTGCAATATTGTTTGGGCAAATACTCATCCAACCAAACTCAAATGTTTATACCTCCTGCAAAAGAGGGTTGTCAAATAATTACACTTTCTTATTATCAAGCCCATTCTAGCCCACTATTTAAACAACTCAATATATTGGATGTATACCAGTTAAATGACTATATGTGTGCAATTCTCATATTTAAACATGTAAACACTGAACTTCCTAAATACATATCGGATATGTTTGTAAAGAACAGTTTAATTCATTCTTATAATACTAAAAAACAGGAATCAATACCACAGATGGAATGTGAATACAGAATTTGCTTTTTATTCATGTAGGCATCATGCTCCTGCAATCTGGAATTCACTCCCTGCATGTACAACCTCAATTTCATTTTATAACAGATTTAAGCACAATGTAAATCTATATTTGATCAAACGTGACTCTCGTTGAATATTAAATGATTTTTGTCGTCTTTCTACTCTCAACCCCCCCCCCCCTCTGCTTTTGATTCTCTCCTACCCTTTACATGTATGTTTGTTCTGGGTTTGTCTTGGTGCAAGACGCAATTCATTTTTATTAACTGAATATTTACTGAATTTGTTCTCCGCTTTCATTAACTGATCAAATCTTATGTTATTAAGGGAGCTGTCTTGACAAGACCTTTATGCTTTTTTTACAGCTTTACCTTATTTCAATACTTTTTCTATTTAATATGCATGCACACTATTGAATTACTTTATACTATCTTGAATTGCATGTTTTTATCCAATGTGTTGTAAAATGTTTTTAATATTGGAATTGAATAGAGTTGAACTGAACTGAACTAAACTTTCATGCTACACCCTACCACACTTGCTTGTTGGATATACTCTTAATTTGCAATAGAAAATCAGTTTCTTGCAACACCCCAAAATATGATTTTTATAATAATACTGAGTTATATAGCGCAGAAACTATATGCGTATATTCTACTGCGCTGTAATTAAATCGAGCTTATGAAATGCTTGAAAAACAAGTTTAGAAAAGGGGGGAAAAATAATGTATGGGAATTAATTGCAAAGGTGTTAAGTCAATGCACTTTGAACGTTTCTACTAATAAAAGGGTCTATTATTGCAAACCATTCCATAAATTTGGGGCTGCACAGTTGAAAGCATGATCTCCCAAAGTAAGCTTTGAATTATGAGTGGGGATGTGAAGGAGCAAATTATTGTGAGAACTGCGCAGGTTGTGACAGTGTCTGTGAACTTTTCTTTGTAAAAGCTCAGAAATGTAGCTGGGGCTTGGACAAAGTTTAGGACAAAGTAAACATCATAAATGCACAAGTACAGTATAGATAAAATATGTTTGTTTAAACTTTATTTACTACTATGTCAACTGTACGAGACTGACTTACTGTTTGAGAATATGTTTTCCATTTTATCACCCCACCAGCCGCAAGTTCAGAATAAAATGCAGCTTTCCTATCATGCCTATGCCTTGAAACACTCCCAATGCCTCCCAAGAACTCAAGGGGATCCCCATCAACTTCAGACTTTCCAATCACAAAGGGACCTGAAAAACAAAATGTAATAACAAATGTTCAGAACTTCTTTATACATTTGAAATTACTTGATCAGAGCAATAATAGTTGTCATAAACAATGTATTATGCAAAAAATTGTAAGGTTTTTAGAAAAGGCAGAATTTGAATATAACTTTGAAGGGTTCAAAACGACCTACTTGCAAATAACATTCAGCTTTGAAAATTGTGAGTGAAATGATTTACCAATGAAATGCCAATGGTTAACAAATTGGCTAACTTTCCCAATGAGCTTTGTTGCTTGCTTGAAACATGTTGTGGCTTTTGCTTTCTCTCCTCTCTCTAAATAAAGGCTTCCAAGATATGACCTGCAAAGAAATGTGAACATGAGAAACCAAATTGATATCATATTTGTTTGTTCTGCGATATTCTTCTTTTTTTTATTTACTGCTTCAGAAAGAGACATTGCATCACAAAAAAAAAAAGAATTACACATTTGCAGAAAAGGTCATTTTGAAAGGATTTGAATCCGATGTTCACACATCTTAATGTTATTGACATCACAATGAATAAGACTATCATTTCATACACCAACGTCGAAGTGGTAGAATATTAATAAAATAAACAAAAATGCCAAGGAACTAGATAATCAAGAACCAAATACAGCATTGCTTCATATTGCCTTGATTTCAGATCATTATGTACACATATTATATTGTCGTTATTGATATCACAATGTTAAGATTATCATCTTATACACCAATAAAGCAGTAGAATATCAAAGAAATAAACCAGCTACCAGAAAAAAAATCAAGAAACAAATACTTTCAAATCCAGCATTGCTTTATATTGCTTGTATTTCACTAAATTTAATGTCAACAAATGTTCAAATTAATCTACTACATTTTTGCAATGTCATACTCACCAATTCCACCCATTTAAATTCGTAGCTGACAAAGATTTTAGAAGGCACACAATAGCTTGATCAACCTAAGACATAAGTTGAAAATGAATGCATAAATAATTGAGGGTATCTCATTTAAACGTGCAAGAGATAATTGTAAATATGTGCAGTGGGCATAACTTTCACAGTAGACGAAGCTATGCAATAACAAATGTTATTGAAATATTGCATATTTTAAAGATAAAAAGAGGCCATAATCACAAAAATCTTAGATAAATGTGCAACATAGAACATTGTATTATTTCAATATTCTATACCTGACAAAGCTTTTTGACCTTGCCTCATGTAAAGTACAAAATCAATCTTTACCATAACCCACCAAGGTGAAGTAAAATGGAGGAGGGGGGGGGACTCCTCAATCCTACAAGTACATGCAGGAAAACGTATTTTCAATTTCTACTTTAGAAAACAATACATAGGATTTTTTTTCATATTCATCACAATTGATAATCATTGATATAATATTAGTGACCACACGTTTTCAAGATTTTTTTTTTGGAGGGGGAGGGGTGATATCGATTTCAAACTATATCAGCCATTCAAGGCTTTATGCAACATTTCATAACACTCCTTCAAATATCCCACAAGGGTCACAGAGTGATTTTGGAAGGGGAGGGGCTGACATTGTTAAAAAATCACAATCAGATGGTGATTTATTTTTTACACGTTTACTTTAAAAGGTGGGGGGGTGTAACTCCCCACATTCTGCAGCCCCTGGCTTACTTCACTGAAGGTCAAGTCCACCCCAGAGAAATATTGATTTGAATGAATAGAGAAAAATAAAACTAGCAAAACGCTGAAAATTTCATCGAAATTGGATGTAAAATAGGAAAGTTATGACATTTTAAAGTTTCATTTATTAAAAAAAAAAACAGTTATAATATGTATTACACAATTCAGTGACATGCAAATGAGTTAGTCAATGATGTCCCTCACTCACTATGTCTTTTGTTTTTTACTGTTTAAAGTATACACTATTTCATTTTTTCTTACAGATTTGACAATAAAGACCAACTTGACTGAACCATAAAACAAGGCTAATTCCACATGTTCAGGGAGGAATTAATTGTTGTTTCACTTGAAAACGAGGAGAAAATTAGAATATTTCAAATAATAAAATACAAAAGAAATAGGGTTGGATGATGTCATCAGTCTCCTCATTTGCTTACCAGGATGTGCATATAACTGTTTTTGTGAAATTAAAGGGATGGTCCGGGCTGAAAGTATTTATAGCTTAATAAATAGAGTAGAATTCACTGAGCAAACAAAATTATTGAATTTTAAACTTTAGCAATATTTGTGAAAACAGTCGTCATGAATATTCATTAGGTGGGCTGATGATGTCACATCCCCACTTGTTCTTTTTTTTGGTGGTGATTTTTTACCTGATTGCTAAGAAAGCATTAATACTTGTAAGCAAGCAACCAGAGGACCGATGGCTTAAGGTCCTCTCCGAAGCACCTGGTACTGAGGATTAATGTCTATACCAAAGGGCACTAGCGCACCAAGTGGGAATCGAACCCGGGTCACCGAAATACGAATCCCCCGCTCTACCGACTGAGCTAGAGCTATTATATGAAATTACGTTAATTCAATTTTTTCCTCCAAGAACTAGAAAAATTGGATTGACAACTGATTTAGTGCAATAAGATATTTACTGCTGCAACTTATTTCATTATAAGGGAGACATATTATTCACACAAGTATGAAATAATGAAAAAATTATGATACTAATATTATGTAATAACATAAGAAAACGGAAAGTGGAGATGTCACATCATCAGCCCACCTAATGATTATTCATGACGACTGTTTTCACAAAATATTGCCAAACTTTAAACTTCAATAACTTTATTATTTGTTATCCAATTTTGATGAAATTTTCGGCATTTTGCTCAGTGAATTTTACTCTATGTATTAAAGGAGAATGAAACTCTTGGAGCAAGTTAGCTTTTGTGAAAGCAGAAAAATCAAAGAATAAGATCAACAAAATTTTGAGTAGAATAGGACTAGCAATAGAAGAGTTATGAGCATTTGAATGTCGAGATCACTAATGCTATGGAGATCCTCCAGTTGGCAATGCGACCAAGATCTATGATGTCACAGATGAACAACTCTCCCCTTTTGGACACTGAAAATATACCCCAAAACATCTCTTTTTGCTCATTCTAATCATATGACAAACGATTCATCAATGATATAATGTTGTGAAACCTCTGTACTTGTCATCTCATAAAGAGAACACCTCACCTTGTGATAGACTCTATAAAAGTGAGAATATAAGTGAAATAAGTACTAAAGTAATGAGGGAGTTGTACGTGTGTGACATCACAGATCTTGGTCGCATTGCCAATGGGAGGATCTACATGGCATTAGTGATCTCAATATTCAAATGCTCATAACTTTCTTATTATTCATTCAATCTTCCTCAAACTTTCAACAATATGTTTCTTTGATTTTTCTCTTTGATATGGATTCAGCTGGTTTCAAGGGTTTCATTCTCCTTTAAGATATAAACATTTTCAGCCCGGACCATCCCTTTAACTTTTGGTTTGGGTGGACTTGTCCTTTAATAATCTAAGTGCAGCTTCCTGTATGAGAAACAAAATGGATTATCATGTATCAAATCTTTTCTCCTTAAAAGAAATTAAACATTAAAGAGATTTCAGAGCAGTAACATAACTGTGGAGCGCCGTGGCCCAGTGGATTAGTCTTCGGACTTTGAAACAGAGGGTCGTGGGTTCGAATCCCAGCCATGGCGTAATTTCCTTCGGCAAGAAATTTATCCACATTGTGCTGCACTCGACCCAGGTGAGGTGAATGGGTACCCAGTAGGATTTATTCCTTGAATGCTTTAGCGCCTATATGGCCGCTCAGCTACAGCCGGGGTAATAATAATATACCAAGTATATTTCAGCGCCTTGAGCACATAATCAATGTGGATTTGGCGCTTTATAAATACTCTATATTATTATCATTATTTACCTTATTGGAATAGTGCAACTGTTGAATGCTTGGAAAGTTTGTTGACTTGCAGGTTGCCCCATTAATCTTCTGTACTTCTTTTTCAAGGAGCTGGGATGCTCCTTTCTGGTAAAGAAGAAAATAGATTGGAATTTCCCTAAATCTATGATTATGGTATGATGATTTTCATCATCATCATAACATCAATTGGCAAACTCAATCATTTCAAGTAGGACTGATTGATTTTGCACTATCAAATACTGAAATATGAAAAATTTAATGTGGTCTATTATTCTAGATTAGCATTGTCTTCAACAAATATTTTCAATAACAAAATAGGAGAGGATGTTTTTATTCTATAATTTTTTTTCACTAAAGAGTAGATCCAGATCTAAAATAACATAGATCTCATAACAGTTGTTGCATGATCTCCTGCCCAAATTAAATATTGGCTTCGATTGACTCTATTTATAAACTTTGACTAGGCAAAATAATGAAAACACACTTTTTCCAAATATTAAAAGCCCAAGCTTTCTTTGGCATCAGATCCATTCAATGTATCAATGGCAATGTCAATGCCATAGACATGACAATGGCAACCAAAGAACGTTTCACACAGAAAAATTGGAGGTGCTTACATATGGCAATGGCATTGTAGTCTAGAATTGTTTATAAATGAAAGTATTCACAAGGTATTATTTTAGCAGTAACTTTCTTAGTTTTTAACACTGAAAGGGCGACATCATCTAATTGTCATTAACTTATCATTTGTGTAGAGATTAACATGATCTAAGCCAAACAGCTCATAATCATTAAAGTACATGTAAGTTAGACTTGTCGTTATCATCATTAAACTAATCATTTTCCAATTCATGGCAGTGATTGGAAATAATCTATCAGGATGCCACCTGCCCGACACAAAATGGCATCCATGAAGAAATTTGTATAAATTCCTGACATGACTCGCCCCTCAAATGAAAGAGCAAAATCTTCACAGCAGACTGCTTGCTGCATCCCAGTTTAGCTTTTAGAATGCAATGCAAGTTGATTATTCTCTGTTGGAACCATTGAGGTTATGATATAAGTTCCTTGTCCTCTGTTGGGACTGTGTGGTGTAATAAGGTTGGTAATGTTTGCTTATTTTCTCTCGTTCTTCAGGATAAATGCTTGATTTTTTGACACTCACTGTCAGTTTCTATTGCTGATATTCATCATCATGATCATATAGGTCTAACTTGTCTCTAAAGTAAAATTAAATTCGTTTTTCTAAATTAGAAAGAGAGATTGTTAGGTGACAATTCAGACCAACTTTGGTATACAAAAATCAAAATCTTTAATTTTGAGCATATTTTTGTGTTGGCCCTGTATTGGTGGAAAGTTAAAGGAGAATGAAACTCTTGGAGCAAGTTAGCTTTTGTGAAAGCAGAAAAATAAAAAAATAAGATCAACAAAAGTTTGAGTAAAATAGGACTAGCAATAAAAGAGTTATGAGCATTTGAATGTCGAGATCACTAATGCTATGGAGATCCTCCCATTGGCAATGCGACCAAGATCTGTGATGTCACACACGTACAACTCTCCCATTTGGACACTGAAAATATACCCCAAAACATTTCTTTTTGCTCATTCTAATCATATGACAAACGATTCATCAATGATATAATGTTGTGAAACCTCTGTACTTGTCATCTCATAAAGAGAACACCTCACCTTGTGATAGACTCTTTAAAAGTGAGAATATAAGTGAAATAAGTACTAAAGTAATGAGGGAGTTGTATGTGTGTGATATCACAGATCTTGGTTGCATTGCCGATGGGAGGATCTACATGGCACTAGTGATCTCAATATTCGAATGCTCATAACTTTCTTATTATTCATTCAATCTTCCTCAAACTTTCAAAAATGTGTTCCTTTGATTTTTCTCTTTGATATGGATTCAGCTGGTTTCAAGGGTTTCATTCTCCTTTAAGTATTTACTTTCCACAAATACAGCCTTCACTGTACAGGGCCCACACAAATTTTAAAATACTGTATGCTCAAAATTTAAGTTTTTGAGTACTCTGGTAGTGGTAAAACAAAAATCCCTAAATTAATAGTGATAAAAAATCATAATTGTATGGAACAGAGTATTTTTCATAACAAAATATATATTTCAAAGACTTTTTAAATATTGCTTGTTGCATGAATCTACCCATCTACAAAAGTACAACACTACTTATATTATAAGTTACAACTCACAACAGTCACTGAAAATAATAACTGGTGCAGTATACAGTGCGTCCCAGAAAAAACGAAACCGAGACTTAGCGATGATTTATCATAACTTAATCATAAATAAAATAGACAAATGACCTACCAATGTAAAGCTTAGAATCTCCTCTTTCATCTGGTATTACTTAGATTATTCCTCATTCACGCATGAGTAAGCAAAAACAATTCGAAGAAAGGATGCCAAAAACTCATTTGGCGGGGGGTATCTGAATTTCAAAAAGAAAATCACATGACTAAAAAGTTCAATATCTGCTCTTTTCTTTGATACCTTAACCACAGAAAATGGTCAAGAAGTAAAAAAGTTATGATCCCTCGAAACAATGCTTGTTTTTCCATAATTTCATTAAATAAACGTGTTTTCACCGGTTTCCCACAGAAGCTATCGCACGGAACAAAAGACTTAATGCATGGTTGATCGTCAACAAAACGGAGTGTCGAGTGAGTTTGGACCCTTGCCTGTAAATCCTCTTCATTTTATGAAATTATTGAAATTCAAGCCTTATTTCAAATAACCAGAACTTTGTTATTTCTTAACCATTTTTTGTAATTGAGGTATCAAATTAAAGAGCAGATATTGAACTTTTTAAAAATGTGGTTTTCTTTTGAAAACCCAGATACGGCCCGCTAAGTGACTTTTTGGTATCCCCTTTTCAAATTGTTTTTGCTCACTCATGCGTGAAAGAGAAATAAACTAAGTAGTTTCAGATGAAAGAGGAGATTCTAAGCTTTAAAATGGTAGGTCATTTGTCTATTGTATTTGTGATTAAGTTATGATAAATCATCAATAAATCTCGGTTTAGTTTTTTCTGGGACGCACTGTATAACCCTGCCCTTGAAGCACTACAGGTAGAATGTGGTGAAAGACCTTTACAACTAAGAAGAGAACTGTCTGTTGACAAATACATGTTTTATCTTTTAACAAACAGAGATAGTCATCATCCTACTTTAGAAATTATTGAACCTTCCTGGTATATTGATCAATTTACTTGGAAATCAGGTCGTGGACCCTTTGTAGCCGGAGCATGTAAGCCAAATGAAGAGATCCAAATTGAACAACTAAACCAAAGAATATTACGAGAACCTTTTTGGTCATATGGAATACCTAATATATCTTACTATATCCATTTAGATTATCAATAAACAACGTAACTTGGTACAAGATATGAAAAACTGTGTCTCAGAAAGGATACATACAAAGATGGAAAGGTTACTTAAAGATCTACACTGATGGATCAAAACAAGAAGACAAGAGAACCGGCTCTGCTTTTTATATACCAGAACTGGATATTAAAAGATTCAATAGATTAAATTCTGGAAGTATAATGAGAGCCGAATTAACAGCAATGGTAATGGCACTTGATTGGCTAGGAGATAACAGAGGTATGTCCGTGGTCATTTTTACAGATTTGTTGTCTGCTCTTCAAGCACTTGAAAGCAATCGTATACAAAACAATCTTATTGTTGATATCTTGTATAAAATCAAAGTTTTACAATCATCAGATATTTATGTCAATTTTGAATGGATACCATCCCATTGTGGTATTCACGGGAACGATGTGGCAGACCTTTTAGCAAAAAAAGGAGCATCAAAAGAACAAGTTGAAGTAAACATTCCATATATCAAAGAGGAATGGAAAACCCACATGTCTTTGATTTAGAAAGAAATCTGGCAGGCTCTATGGGTATCCTCATCTAAAGGAAGACATTTATTTAGCATCCAACCCAACGTGGCAGATACAATTAGTTATCAAGGTCTCATTCGGTTTGAAGCGACTATGATACACCGTTTAAGACTCGGAATATGTAAATTGAATTATTATCTGTATAAATGTAATCAACATGAAAATGGTCTATGTTCCCATTGTCAGGTTCCTGAGACAATAGAAGATTTTTTACTACAATGTAAGAAATATGGAAGAGAAAGAAGAATTATGCAAAGAAGCCTGAAATTAAACAAGCCAATATCAGATCTAGCAACATTATTGGGAAGAAATGCAGATTATAAAGTCATCCTGAATTATGTGAAAAAAACAAAGAGATTCAAATAAGAATATTCCACTGATCTCTCTCCATCTCATTCTCTCTCTCTCTCTTCCTTTTGTTCTGATGATTAGTGATAATTCTTAGACTACTAAAATTGAGCTTCGACCTAGCTTCTATATAAGTTTGCATACTATCAACTATGAAGTACAAAAACGCACAATTTAATGGTGGTGGTAACTAATCATAATTATATTGCACCTCGCTATATGACAGGTCAGACTAGTCTAACGCCGAGGACATTGATGCGGGAATTAAGCAACTAACTCGGAAACGACCTGGCGCAGATAATCTACGAGATTGAAGAGCGCCAACTTAACTCCAACACCAACCAACAACAGATTCACTGTCCATCATGTCCACTTGTTCACTGCAACCATCCTGCCTGTGGGGAATCTACAAGTAGGACTATGGCATGCCAATGCTGTACAGAGCACACACTTTCAAAAATCATTATATTATCACTTTTGTGACCAAAATTACTAATTTCCATACAGTTGCAATTTATTTTTCATAAGTAACTTGTGAATAATTTTTGTATTCTCTAGAGCGCTAAAAAACTTGAATTTTGGGCATATTTTTGTGTACGCCCTCTATTGGTGGAAAGTAATATGGCAAGAAATTTTTCATTTTTTATCTCTATTTTTAATTAAGAAAAAAATTATTATAAAAATCAAATTTACTTAAGGGCCAAGTTGTATGACGAATAGGTGTAATGGAAACTCAGTGTAAAAAAATCAAGCAATTGTCCCAAAGAAAAAAGAGAAAATAAGCCAAACATTGCCACCCTTATTTTGCCACACATGGAGATATAACTAAGAACAAGGTTATATCATAACCTTGTTCATTGAATGAGTGATCATGTCCATGATTCATGAATGATGTTTGTTGCACAGTACGGTTGCAGTGAACATAAGTGGTTATTTATAATAAATCATACTAGTTAGATAGAGACATCGTAGTATCATACTCATAGACATTGTAACACCCTCTTCAGAGTTATATTCTAAAAGTAAAGCAGTCGATCGAGCTGCAAAGTATCAACGATCGTTCAACTTCAAAAAAGCCGCATCTACACGGGTCTTCACTGATCTGCAGCCCGACGCCGTAGGCCTAGTTCGATGAGCGTGTTCCGCTGGTTCAGCCGAGTGGCGTGATAGATGACTTATTCGTATCAAACCATGTTACAAATCAACTTTAGACACAAGGGACATAAGTTATGAGTCATTCAAATTTACCTGAATTTCTTTTCTCTTTGCTGCTGCAGAGGCAATAACAAAGGAAACAAAAAGTATGAAAGAAAAAATATTTTTTGCTTTGATGGTCGTCATTTTCAGCTCTCCATAAATCTGCCACATTGAATATACGGAACGCCACCTGTAGTGTTGGTGAAGTTATTAATACACTAGGTATCACAGGCCTAATTCATTTCCCATAGACTCGTGTGTTAAAGTGGCACTTAAAAAAAATCATAAAAAATAAGGAGGAAATTCGAGGGTTGAATATTCACTACCAGTGGACAGCATATATGTCTGAGATTCCATATCTGACCAAAAAAGGGTACCTCGACCGGCTCATTTAAAAAATAAATCGGCATTTATGAAGACTACACCTGACAGGATCAAAAAGTTATATAAAAAAATGCCGCAAATCATGCTGGTGCAATTATATTCACTAATGAATGATACGCGCCGTATAAGCTAAAACAACAATAACAACAACAAATTCATCACTTGAGAGAGTAAAATGGGGTAAAATGGCCCTAATTCTTCCGCCAGTAAAAAATAGTTCCAAAGTAGTGATATATCTTTCCAATTTGGAAAAAGGAAGTTCAGTAGGTACCCTCCCTAGAATCAGTGTTAGATTGTCAATCATATTCATTCATTTTTGTCAATCAGCAATATCAAATTTCAAATTGAGCAATGGGTTAGCTCGAATGAATATCTTTGGCCTGCCAGTTGTAGTTAGGCCCGTGTGACCACTAAGTAGTGGTATCATTATTATTGTTATTATTATTATTATTTCCATTGTCTACAACTTGATGTTCTGTTGGTATATTAAACAGCAACCGGACTTCTTCCAGAAATCTAGGGTTATTGTTCTATATTCTATCAAATGGGTCATCTTCTCATTGTTCACTTAAGTTCCCTTTTCTAATTCAAGACCTGCCGTAGGATATGAGCTGTTCCAAGCAAGCTTGCCTTCTGTATCGTTTCAGGACACCTCGACTCCTAGAACAGCCAGCCAAGCTTCTGTGTCTTGTTGTCACAGTTCCTAAGGCTCCGATGACTATTGGTACCACCTTCGTCTTCACAGGTCCTTCCATATCCTTCTCAGCTCCCATGCCAGATCGTTACACTTTTGTATCTTTTCCTCCTCTTTACGCCAAGCTCTGCAGTCTCCTGGAATCGCAATATCTATGATGAGACATTCCCTGTCCTTCTTCTTTAAGAGAACGATATCTGGTCGTCTAGCTTTAATGACCTTGTCTGTAGTCTCCTGTCTGGATATTAAAATCCCATAAGAGTTTCACATCATCGTTCTCTACTACAGGCTCTGCCCGATGTTCGTACAATTTTTCTGCATGGGGTAGATGGTACTTCTTGGCCAGACCCCAATGAACTGCAGCTGCTATTCTGTCGTGCCTTCCTTTGTATTCAGTCTGTGCCATTTTGCTGCATTCACTCACCAGATGAGATACCGTTTCGTCTTTGTCATGACACATTCTACATGAGGGAGATGAATGCTCCTTTTCAACTTTGGCTCTTCGGTAATTTGTTCTAATTTATTGCTTGGTCCTGAACAGCAACTAGCACACTTTCCGTTTTCTTCTTTAAACTTCCTCGTTTCAGCCACCGCCAACTCTCTGGTCCATCAAACTCCTCTGTCTGTCTTAAATGCTGTCCGTGCATCACCTTCTCTTTCCATCCTTCCAATCTCATTTTCTTTTGATCAGCCTCCAGCTGTTTCGCTGTCATATCATTTCCTTTATTATTATTATTACTATTCTTATTATTATTATCATTATCTACAATGATTGTTTTCCCACCGCCATGCGCTATGGACAGTTTGTGAGGGAAAAGTTTCACAGGGTAATTTGAATGTTTTTGTTTCATCATCATCCACAGGCATGATCATCCAGTGCCGTAATGAGCCAACAATTTTAAGGGGGCACGATATGGTGTATACGTAAAAAGTTGCGACGAGCAAGCAAAGCAAGCGAGCAAAAATTCTGACATTTTTATTACAAGAATCCAAGTTTGTGATAGATTTTGACATGATATTTAGAAAATATCATATTTCACCCTTATCACTTTCCTTTTCTCTTTTTTTTTTTTTTGGGGGGGGGGGGTTTTTATCGGGTTCTATTTTTTCACTTTATGATATATTATTATCATCATCATCATTATTATTTTCATTATTATTATCATTATTACTTTTTTTATAATAATTGTTATCAAAATCACCGCCACCACCACAACTATTGTTTATGATTTAATTTGTTATCATTGCCATAATTATTTACTTTACTGAAGGGTAGATGGGATCCAAGGGGCTGTAAGCAAACTTGATTTTCAGGCCAAATCTTCTGAGAAGGGACAAAACCTCCTGTAGACCCGGAAGTCGACCCTTGAAGAGCCACAGCACGTCCTCGCGGAGCATTGTGAACCTCTCGATATAAACTCCTCAAAAAAAGTTTGGAAATTTAAATTTGATCGATAATCCCTCCCCGGTTTTAGTAAATATCAATGTGTAATTAATATCAATGAATATATCATTTAATTTTCTTTAAAATGATACCCTACATGACATGATTATGGTTCACATGGAGGTGCAGTGCCTTGAAATGTGGGACAAGGTCAAAATTCAAAAGTTGCAAAATTACACAATATTGAAAGTCACTGTTCTTTTTTTCTGTGGTGATGAGTGAGTTTCTCAGCGGTTTCTTTAGTTTTCATGCACCTTAACATCAACATTAACCAGTTAACATGGAATCAAACACACCTCTGCACAAGCAAACACATAACAAACAAACAAACATTCATGGGTATTTTCAAACCATTTTATCTCACAGAACCATCATTACATAAACCACAACAAAACATAAAAAATGAAGAAGCAGGGGCTTGATTTGAATGGATTTTCATCTCTATTGACACAGACAAAAGAATCATGTTCTGTATTGACCCTTCATAACTATTTCTGCTCGTTTTGCAGCTTTTCAATTCAGACCTTATCCAAGACTTTTGAATCCTGCTCTTTTCGTGATGGCATGATCTTTACAAGCATATATGGTATCATTTTTAAGAAAATTAAACGATATTTTGAATGATATCAAAATATGCCATTTGTAAAATTGGGAGCTAGGAGAAATTAATGGCCAAACTCAGATTTCCAAACGTTTTTGAGGGCATGATCATAACAAGCATGGTATCATTTAAAAGAGAATTTAATGATCTTTTGAATGATGTCAAAAATGCATTGTGTAAAATTGGGAGTAAGGAGAAATTAATGGCCAAACTCAGATTTCCAAACGTTTTTGAGGGCATGATCATAACAAGCATGGTATCATTTAAAAGAGAATTTAATGATCTTTTGAATGATGTTAAAAATGCATTGTGTAAAATTGGTAGTAAGGAGAAATTAATGGCCAAACTCAGATTTCCAAACGTTTTTGAGGGCATGATCATAACAAGCATGGTATCATTTAAAAGAGAATTTAATGATCTTTTGAATGATGTCAAAAATGCATTGTGTAAAAATGGGAGTTAGGAGAAATTAATGGCCAAACTCAGATTTCCAAACGTTTTTGAGGGGTTTATTACTCTTTATCCATATTTCGATATTATTTACATATATAAGATGCATAGACGGCAGAAAGGAGAAATGTAGTATGTAAATTCAAGTTTACAAAAATACAAAAATTTATTCGATTTTCTCAGTACGCCCTCTTTGCTCGCTTATAATACATTTTTTTACTTTGTAAATAACACACGCAATGTAGATAACACAATCTTACTTCAGAAGAATTTGCTAGTCTGACCCATGTCAGGTACTATTTCACTTTACTTTCTTTCTCTGTTGAGTATGATGGTTTGTTATTCCTTGTAATTACCATATGGTTTCTCATATTTGTTTTGGTTTTTCTTTAATTTGCTATCAATTACCATTGTGTTCGTTCTGTTGCTTATTCTATGATTTGCTCTATTTGTTTTGTTTAGCAAATAAAAACTGAAGAAGGCCAGGGCCGAAAGCTTTGCAACATAGGGTGTATACTCTACTTCATTCCAAAAAGCATTCCATATAAACCCTAAATAATTTTTAGTTGACTACACAATTTCCCCTTTCATGGAGTTCTTTATTTTTTCAAAAATATAAAATTACAACACAATTTAATCCTAGAAAAAAAATATATATAAAATCAGTAAGCCACAGTCATGTTTGGTATAATATTTCCAACTTTAAAAAGAAAAATCATTTTTCCGAGATTGATGTCGTATACACATTTCCATGCAATATACATGTAGGCCTATAACAAAAATACTCTTTTCCGTCTTCTTTGTGATCACCAAAATATAATTAAAAGCATTATTGTTGCAGCCTAGAAATTATTTTTGTTCTGAGGTGTGTAAGTGCGATCTATTCATTTTTGTGTATTTTGAAAAATCAAAAACCCCTTTCTTTAACCAAATTAGCAGTTACATAAGCAAATTGCATGAATAAAAATTTCATCAATTTCAATAGGAAAAGTCCATTAGATATGGCAACATTTTGATACATTTAACAATTTGTCGTTAACATTCAACTAAGTTTTTATTCCAAAAGGAGCTAAATCCATGACAAATATAATTTAAAAAAATTCTTAGAAATTGATACTGATTGCTAGATTAAAAAAAAGAATAACATGATTTGATTAATCTAAAATGATAGCACTATCATACCTATCAAAATAAAACAAGGGAAAGTGGTGAATTAAAAACCTTGATTTACAGAGAAACTAAAAAAGTGGATTTAGCTCCTTTCGGAATAAAACTCTTCATTTATTAATGCATCATTTACTCATATCTTCATCGGTGTATAGATTCTATAAAAATGTCTCCGTTGCTAATCATCATATTGTATTTCTTAAGGTATATATATATATATATATATATATATATATATATATACATCATCTTTATTTCATAATCTAATAGAGAAGGTACAATAAACCCAGGTCCTCTACCAGTGATGATGGAACAAACTCCCCTTCACTGGCAATAGGCATGGTAATGATACATGTATACAGTGCGTATCAAAAAAAAGTTTACACTTTGAAAAAGCCCTGGGAATTAAAAAATATACAACATGTGGGTAATTTTTTCACATATAATCTTGGGTTTGGGTCTCATCTATCCAATGAAAGTAAAAGTTTTGTCAGAATGTTACACTTGAGTGAGCACTGTCAATTTTTGTAAAGCTCGCAAAAATCTGTTTGCGCAGATATGCTCGTTTTCACGATGTGTTAAGGGGAAACGGCGAAATCAAACTTACCCTGCGAAACATTTCTCATACATTTCCCTTGCACTTTTAGTCAATTGAAATAAGACGGATACATTCAAGCATTTTGTAACAATTTTGCCACCCAAATCGAAATTTCAGAACTTAGTAAGCACAACCTTTATCCTTTTTGTGCCAGCTGGATCTGAGGACATAACTGAATCTGAACAAAAATTTAAATCAGACATCTCCAGCATTATTTCACTCAGTTTTTATAATTGAAAGTGGGTTTACATTTCATTTTTCATTTAATACTTGTTTCTCCACACTTTTCCCAAGCTTGGCAATGATTGACAAAATGAAAATCAAGCTTAAGCCATTCCATGTAAATCACAGCTCAGTGTAAAGCAAATATCGTCACGATGGCCTCGGTGTGTGGGGGAGAGGGGTGGGGTGAAATGCTCTCTTCGAAGTGTTTTGGGCAAGGAAACAAGTCAAAAAAGGTAAAAGATATCTTCAAATCAATTTTTAATAGCTAAATTCTACGTGTTCTTCATGATTAAGGTCTACTTTTATTCGCATAACTATTTCAAAGTTCTGCGCAAATCATTTTTCACTAACTTTTCAAAAGTAAGTGGTGCTCACTCAAGCGGAAATATTTTTCGACAGTTATATCGTCATTTGATTAAATGGACCTGTACCAATGTTAAAATGTGGAAAAGTGTTCAGGATATTACAAATGTATAATTTTACAGGATTTTTCCAAAGTGTAAATTTTTTTTTGATACGCACTGTATAGTATTGATTGAACTGGTACAATTAATATGTTACAATGCATAAGACATACATATTACATAAGAAAGCAGAAAATTAATATACACTTGACTAAATGGAATGAAGTACAGTAAGCGGAAAGAGACAAGCATGTTAAATGAAAAAGAAAGGTGACTGTATCAATGAAAGAGAGATGGAGAGAGGGATCAGATAGTAGGAAAATACAAAATAAAGAGAAACCATCACTTTGTGATGAAGATATATGTATTCATAATACAAGTACGCGTCGCCACTTTTTATACATTAGCATACATAATGATGATAAATAAATTATCCTTATATATATTCTGTAAAAAAAAATAATTTATGATTATTTCGGAAGACGACAGTGCGATCAAACTAGAATATCTACATATTTTTTGCATAAAAAAACCTTCTCAAGCATGCATGGATTGGGTGGAAAATGTCCGTAGCCTTCTAATATCCAAATACTAAATATGTAGAGTAAGTTCTCAAACGGCTACTTTGAATAAAATTAAAACCGTAACCGAGAGAGGGGCCTAGAATTTAAATTTAAATCCTACCTGCCAGAAAAATACCCAGTTTAAACTCTAATCGGTAAAAATGTATTCGATTGTCACTACGCTTTTGTAATATGTTTACTTGCCCTTTGCCAAAGCTAATTACAGGCTTTAAACCTGGAACAAATTGTTTTCAATCAATTTTTTTTTTCAATTTATATTTATCCAAACTATTAAATGCATTTATTTATTCAATCCCATTTGGTATAAAAAAAGAAAAACAGACAAATTATAACAATATTTAGAGATACAATACAACAAACCATGATAGAATGTAGAAATGGTTTGAGAGCCCCAAATGCGAGAGCATGCAGCACGGATGGATCCAGGTTTTTAAACAGAGGGGGCGTAATAGCAAATCTGAAATTTTTTTGGGGCGCAGATTACAATATTCTAAGATTTGGTAAAGATTTGGTGCCCCCGCTTAGATCCGCTGCTTGCACCCTGGTATTGCTCCAGATAATTAAAGACAAGAATTGACCAATGAATTCAAATAAATAGAAGATGAATTATTAGATATATTATTTCAGTTTCAAGTAAATTTGGGATTGCATTCTCCGTTCAAGATGATTTTTATTATGATTGTTTCCGTCCATTCCTTTTTTTTTTTTGGGAGGGGAAAGGGGGATGGATGCGATTACGAGAATAAACCATTCATGTCTTTGGTGAGGTGCAGTTATTTACCATTCGAATTACCCCTCTCCTCTCCAAGTCAATGAGAAACTTGTATTCTTCTGGCATCTTGTGGCAATTCGAGGTGTAATTGATTTTGACTTTTGGTTCGTAGTAATGATGGAGTATTGTCCGATTGTAAGGATCCTTGTGGAATGGGTAGAAACCATATAAAGTGATGTCTTCACATAGCTGGGTTGCGGCCGTGTACGCACCTATCCCAGAAGACGGATGAACTAGATGCCACAATCTGTTGGAAACAGAGACAATTATATCAATTAGACAGATGAAACACACGAATGTTCCGACCGCAATCAAATATTCTCGGATCGCAATTCTTTAGTGTTCATTATAAATAGAGGTTTCAATGTTATTGTTTTACCCCTCCCATCAACTTGAAAATATATTGATTACTAGTGTCTGATGTTGTATTTCATTCACATATTTAAATTCTGTTTCATAACTTATATATCAAGTACTTACAGTTTGAAATTGAATGATGTGTTTTTTTTAGATGAAAAAGATAAAAGAATGTAATAAAATAATGTATACATGTATTTCTAAAAGAAATTAACCAAAGATTGATTCGTTAAGAAGGGTGAACTATCTTTGAATTTTTACGTTGGAGTGTCATGTCTTAAATCAAAAGCTATGATCGGATCCTGCGATATACACCTTTTCAAACTACGTTTAATGAATTGTACATTTAGAGGCGAAAACAGTCTACATGTATCGACAGTTCGATACGAACACGTTTTCTAATACGTAAACAAAATTCCCTCCACGTTTTCAATAATAGGTTTATTTCCAATTCGTATAATGCCAATTCGTTCAATTGCCAACTCGTCTACTATCATTTGGTCTACCATATCATATCGTCCACTCACCACATGGTCTACTTTCATTTAGTCTAATGCCATTCCGTCTAATAACCAGTTGGTCAAATAGTCATTTAGTCCATATACCATTTGGTCTAATTGGACAAAGTTTTAAATTGTGCAAAATGAATAAAAATAAAATGGATATTAGACCAACTGGTTGTGAGAAGAAATGGTGATTAGACTAAGTGATGATTGGATCAAATTGTCAATGGACAAAATGGCTTTTAAACGAAATTTTGATGGACGGAATGGCATTAGACTAAATGAAAGTAGACCATGTGGTCAGTGGACGAGTTGGCAGTATATAGACGAATTGACAATTTACCCTTCAGAGCAAAGGGGGTAGGATGTCTGGGTTTCCAAAGAAGGGTAAGTCTTTTCAAAGTGTTATGCAATGGGCCAGATCCATTGCTATGTCAGTGCATAGATTACATTATCTTATATCATCATAAATTATCATTAAGGAGGATGGAGGAAGGGAAATATTTGTTCGGCATTCTTCAAGTCCCTGGTTAGAAGTTACAAACCAAACTAGTCGATAAGTTGGGTATAGAAAGGAAAAAAATATTCATGTATGTAATAGATGGCATTTTTACCGTGCAGATACCGTGATGAGATTCTTGGGGTTGTAGGATACGCTAAAGTTGAAATGAAGTTGTTTCCTTAGAATTGGCAAAACGTTCAGCAACTCAGAAAAGTGTCCCCTGGTGGGCATCATCACGTGATCTCTTTTCAGCAATTTTAATCTGTCATAATAGGTTTTGCATTTGGTAGACAGCTTAGAAAGGTATTCGGTAATGTTTATCTTCGCTGGCTTATTTTTGGCGACTTTTGGCTTGAAACATGATACCAGATCTTTGATTTGCAATCCATTGATCGTCATGAATGTAACCTTTGAACCAACATCCGAGGTATATTCCTGCCCAAATACAGCTAAGTTCATTCTGAAAACGACGTCGGCGTCGTCGATGACTTCCCCACAGCGGCTGTTGAGAAGGATACCAGAATTCCCGACAAGAGCACAAGACTTTACAGGGTGTTCGATCCAGTGAGTAAGATTCAATGTCCTCGATTTCCTTAGATCTTTGTATTTTTTCTTCATTGTCATGTCTCCAGGATCTACATCCGAACTGAATATTTGTATGGTCTCCCATGGTTTCATTCTCTTGTTAACCAAGTTTCTGTTTAAAACAAAATAAATCAGAAAATTGTCTATACTAATATTTATCGCTAGATGTATATATTAAGAATAAAACAATGTCTAACATATATAAGCGAGTGTTTGGTAATTGTAATAAATAACTGATATTTTACATTTCTGTAATCTTGTCAACTGGCCTTACAAATTAATGTATGATATAGAGCTTTATATTTCTATCCTAATCTAATCTATCAAGTTCTGATTTGGGAAAATCAGCCTTTAATCATTTAAACTCTATCCTTTGTCGCCATTTTTTTTCACAACCGTTCTAAGGTAATTTTACGTGTTACCCCCCAAAATAATAATAATAATAATAATAATAAAGGTATATTTACCCAGGGTAGCCACTTCAGTTCCGAAAACTGTTCTCCCAGCGGGCCCTGCTATTATTACCCGGCTAAGCTAGGCTACCTGTTGGGTGCACACAGCTTTTTGAGGAATTACTTCCTGCCGGTACCCATTTACCTCACCTGGGTCGAGTGCAGCACACTGTGGATGAATTCCTTGCTGAAGGAAATTGTCGCGGTGCGGCAATTTTGATGGCGCTGGTTTTCTTAACTTGCTTTGACGAATTGTGTCGAGTTGCAACATACAATTTAATGCCCAATTTTTCATGGCATACAATTAAGGCACAATGCAGCGCTAGGGGAGAAAAATTTGCGATGATTTGACAGCGACACTATCTAGGGGGAAAAACGGCCCGTTACAAGTGCTCATATTGCTCCCTTACAGCATCTGACTGATGCCAGCCAGGGTCATACGCTGAAATCATGTCACTTCCAAATATTTAGGTCATAGGATTATTTGATTATTAAAAAAAAAAAAATTCTCACCTCGAAATGTGACAAGCGCCCCTTTCCCCGTCCTTAGATATGCCACGCGTCTATGACCGGCCGTGAATCGGTCTTGGTTAAATCTATAAGTCATGTACATGTATAATTTCACACATTTGTATACTTTCTCCCATACTTGTACTGTATCAAAGCAATAGCTTTGATCCAGCTGAGGCATGGCGGCTTGTCATTGTTCAAAACCCACCTACACCCGACAAAAGAAATTATAATTGGTATAGTGTCGAAAATCTGTTTATCTGACGGTCAGTCGGATAGGGGTCGCCCTGGCCACTAACCCGTCTCTGTGGTCTAGTGGTTAAAGCACCGGCGTTCAAAGGTTGGGGCCCGGGTTCGATTCCCGGCAGGTCATTTTTTCGGCATTGCCAATTTTTCCAAAGGGCAGATAGCTCTGGGAACCTTGATTTAAGCTACGCTTACCATTGTTCTCTTCATCCATTTCTTTCACAAAATATTTAAATAAAAGAGTTGCCAAAGCTGTTGTACATGTATAATTTCACACATTTGTATACTTTCTCTCATACTTGTACTGTATCAAAGCAATAGCTTTGATCCAGCTGAGGCATGACGGCTTGTCATTGTTCAAAACCCACCTACACCCGACAAAGGAAATTATAATTGTTATAGTGTCGAAAATCTGTCTATCTGACGGTCAGTCGGATCGGGGTCGCCCTAGCCACTCACCCGTCTCTATTGGTCTAGTAGTTAAGGCACCGGCATTCAAAGCTGGGGGCCCGGGTTCGATTCCCGGCAGAGACATTTTGTCGGCATTGCCAATTTTTCCAAAGGGCAGATAGCTCTGGGGAACCTTGATTTAAGCTACGCCTACCATTGTTCTCTTCATCCATTTCTTTCACAAAATATACATATTATATATGCCTCTATAATTTCAGTTTTTTGCTTCATACTTACTGTACATCAATGACAGATGATATGTTAAGCGTCCAGCTCTGTAACCCTTTATCAACAAGAGTCGTATGGGTGGTTTGCATGGCTAAGTCAATCGGGCAGAATCCAAAATAGAAAACAAAGAATAAGACTTATTAAATTATAAGAATGTTATTCCAAGGTCTCGTCATTGAAATATGAGATTTAGGTTTTATGAGATCTAATTATACTCGATATATTAATAGGCCTTACTTTAAGGCAAAGTCTGATTGATTGATTGATTTTATTCGTCAAGAATATCACAGGAGACTACAATGAAATTGAAGAATACCTTGACAGGATAGCCCATGAAAGCCGAAAGGCTTATTTCCAATGGGGTCCTATAGTTAGTATAAAACATTAACAAATTGTAACAAAAAGTATAAACTACGACAAGTACTGGAATATGGTAAAAAAATAAAATACATACATACATATCCATCAGTCAAATAATTTGCAAACATCTGAAGCAAACGATAATCTTCCTAATATATGAAACAAGATTATATTTTAACATATTTTAACCCTACATTATCTACAATACTAGAAAACAAATGTACAAAATGTGTGATTTTTACTGGTAATACTGTTCTCGAGTAGCTTCCAGTTTTAGGTGCTTCTTTAATGCACTCTTAAATTGAGAAAAAAAATTAACAGCTTTTACTTGATTAGGAAGAGCATTCCAAGATTGGATGCCATTAAAATAAAAAGTGTTCCCTATATGTCCTTCAGGTTTTGGTAATACAAAATTAAAATGACTATTTCGAGTATCGTACCTATGGATATTTGATACACGGGTGAAATTATTTACTATATAATGATCTAATGTATCCGAATATAATATTTTATGCACGTGGTGTAATACTAATTGTTGTGACCTGTGATCTACATGAAGTAATATTGCCTTTTCAAGTTCATTACATCCGACATGTGCTCTTGGTCCTAAAACATTTATGTATCTGACAATTTTATTTTGAATTATTCTTAGCTTTTTCTTATCCGTAACACCCAGACTACCGTACCAAGCCGCATTAGCATAGTCGAATAGACATTGTATTAAAGCAAAGCATAAAATACGTCTAGACTTCATATTCAAACAGGTTTGATATCTATACAAAAATTTTGAGCGTGAATTTGGCTTTTTGGCGATTGAGTCTACCAAACCCGTCCATGATAGGTTACTTGTTAAATTAATTCCCAAATATTTTACTGAATCTTTTCTGTCAATTACCTGATTACTATATGAAACCTTGAAATCGTGTGTATATCTTAACTCTCGTTTCGAACAAAATAAAATGCTTTCCGTTTTCCCAACGTGTAAACTAAGCTTGTTGTTAGACATCCATTCGATGCAATTTGCCAAATCTGCACTAAGTTTTTTATCAATTATCTTGGGATTTGTATCTGAATATAGCAAGACACTATCGTCAGCATATAAATTAATTTAGATTCGTTAATACAAGTACACATATCATTGATGTAAGACTTAAAAAGAATGGGGCCTAAAATGCTTCCTTGAGGGACTCCGCATTTAATAGGCAGTGAATCAGAAAGAACCGTCTGCATGGTAACTACTTGATGACGGTTAGATAAATATGATCTAAACCATGTCACACAAGCAGAGTCTAAACCCATCACTTCTAATTTCTTTAAAAGTATGTTATGATTTACAGTATCAAAGGCTTTTTGTAAGTCTAGGAGAACCATTCCAACCATGCGCCCATGTGAAATTCCGTTCCTGATAAGACATAAAAAGAATGGGGCCTAAAATGCTTCCTTGAGGGACTCTGCATTTAATAAAGTTATAGATTGTTTGGCATGTGGGCATATATGCCTAAACATACTTCCAATCCGCAGGCAACATATAGACCTCAGGAAACGCTTCTGTAGGATGGGTCATGGAAGTAATTTTCCTCGACCCAAAGGTCTTAATTGTACCTCGTGAAGAAAAGGGTCCTTCATGTACATATCCTCTGCTGAAAATACTCAAGAAACTATGTCAATGGTACCGGTTCGGCCTACGACCCATGCTCGAAAGAACACAGTGTGATCACAGTGTGTTCACATAGTAGACTGTGAGAAAATATAATTCTTACTGTTAAAATTCTCAAATTCAAAAGTGTGGAGGTATATTCACAATGTGGATACCTCTATAGTGTGACAGTTCACAGCGTGTTCACATGGACGACTATGTGAATATGTGATTCACACTGTTGAAATTTTCAAATTTAACCGTATACAGATGATCTCACATTGTGTTCCAGACTATGCAGACTGTGGCATACAATGTGGAACACTCCGTTCTTTCCTGTAGGGACGAATTATTCATTCAGTAATTGAATTCAAGATGGGGACCGGGTGGGTGTTTCATAAAGCTGTTCGTAAGTTAAGATCGACTTTAAGAGCGACTGTTGAATCTTTCTTATGCGCTAAATAATCACCAATGAACCTAATGATGAACCTCATTTACCACAAGGAAGGATCACTAGTCGTTCTTAAAGTTGCTCTTGACTTACAAACATCTTTATGAAACGGCCCCCAGAATGTATTCAAGGTTTAACAATTTTTAATTCATCAGAACCTCAATCCACTCCAAAATCGTTAGATTTGTATGGAGGGATCCCTCAAACAGCCATTCATGCTGGAGGACTAACAATACAAACCGTTGTATCAAACCGTAATCAACCACTGTTTTAAATGGTCTAATGTACATGCTTCCTATTATGTCCCACGTAGTAACGTTATGTCGGAACCGTCCTTTCAAGATTAGATTTAAGATTTATTAAAAACTAATGAATTGGCACATGTTTGACAAAACGGAGAGGCAAAAAAGTTATTGCGACCTCCTAGGCTAGGCACACCACAATACTGACGTTACAAAACGGGTAAGTTCCAAAATCACCATGGGACGTCGTCTTTCGGTTATTTAGTTCTGTAGACTGTAATCACACCTAAGGACTGTTTCATGAAAGGAGATGTCAAGTGTTTTCTCTCACAAAGTCCATTTTACCGACAGTTCTCATATGGCCTTTCACACGTGAATCTTGAATCATCATTGTAATGATGATTGCTATTGTAATCGTGACTGTGATTCGCGTTCTTAATTCTAATCATGTGCTAGTTGGTTTCACACGTGCTAAATATTCGTCATTAGCCTTATTTTTCACTGGAATCATCATTCAAATTACGATTTTTACCGTGTTGAAAGGGCGGTTAGTGATGATGATTGCTATTGTAATCGTGACTGTGATTAGCGTTCGTGATTCTAATCAAGTTCTAGTTTGGTTTCACACGTGCTTAATATTCGTCATTAGCCTTATTTTTCACTGGAAAGTTCATTCAAATTACGATTTCTTTACCGTGTGAAAGACGGGAAGTTACCTAGGGAAACCTGTGCCTTTAACATGTTTAAGCCAATCAAAACCAATGAATATTGTCATATCTGACAAGTTATCAAGTAAGATTTGTTTTCTTCAAATTTTGGTTTGGTTGTTACATGCATAAATGATTATCGGCCTACCAGGTAAAATGTTCTCATACGACTTTCCACAAGAGGTGTTCTCTTGTATTCTCCCGTTGACTGAGGAACATGTGTGTACCACAAGGTTGATATCTCCTCGTTGTTATTCTGCACCAAACATGAATACCAGGTGCACGATAACAGCAATGTAAATAGGATTGCTTGATGGCCCGTTCTTTAAAAACACTGAGCTCAACGATTCCATTTGCTATGAACGGAATCATAGCACCATAGCATCACATTCATCATCATTTTCATCATCATTATCATAATCATCATCATTATCGTCGTCGTCAATATCTTTATCGTTATAAATAATAATAATGACAATAACAATTACTATAATTATCATGTAATGCCCCATTTCTTAATCATAAGTAGTATACTACTACTACTACTACTACTTTTCATAATTAAACTACGTAGTAGTAGTAGTAGAAGAAGACGTAGTAGAAGTAGTAGTAGTAGTAGTAGTAGTAGAAGTAGTATTGTAATAGTATCAGTAGTAGTAGTTGTAGTAGTATAGTAGTAGTAGTAGTAGTAGTAGTAGTAGTAGTAGTAGTAGTAGTAGTAGTAGTAGTAGTAGTGTAGTAGTAGTAGTAGTAGTAGTAGAGTGGTAGTGGAGGTGGTAGTCATAGTTACAGATACTGATTTGAATGTGCATTGTTACAAGGACTCACTGCAAAATGGCAATATCGTGTAGCCCTTACACACTCTCGGATTTTTTTTGTTTACCACACCTATATGTTCGTTAAAATATGAACCTACCAACTCTTGTAAAAAACAAATTTGCATTCAAAATGAATTGGGATTTTTTTTCTAACCAACGGTTGGTCGGTTCATATTAAAGCAATCTTTGGGTTGGTTAAAAAAAAATATGAGAGTGTATGGTCCATCAAAGATAAAAACAAATATGCAAAGCTTCGTACCGTGCCGTTGTCCACCGAATAAAATGCCCGACGTGAAGTTGTAAAAAGTGACGAAAACAACCGTCCATGTTGTAAAAATTGTTACAAGAAGTAGAAATAATTTTTTCGTTGACATCATTCTCTCTGTGGTACTTTCCTGCATTTTCCTACTAGTTTCAGCTGTAGTCCTGAAAGTGATTTCTGCATACCACACTGGTATGGTTAGTATGTATTTGCATACCAATATTTCTATAGAAGTAAGGTGTGTACATAGCTTACGTGTCAAGCAAACTTGAGTATTCAATATTTGCATTTCGATATTCCACGAGACGAAAGGAAGAGAGACCCCACAAACAGCATTCGCTTTAACCCTAAAAATACTGGGCTATATTGAAGCCCAAGAAGACGGGGGAGGGCTGATTCAGCCCCCCCCCCCAACCCCACTCCCCTTCAGCGGCGTAACAGGGGTCGGTGGCCAGGGGGGGGGGCAAGAACAAAAAATTTCCCGGTCATATCATGGTATGAACAGACGTGATGGTGATGAGGTGACGATTTTGAGAGAGCCAGACATTGCGTATCATGCAGAATTTATCTTTTTAAAAAAAAGTTGCGAGCGAGCAAAAATTTTGACATTTTTAATACAAAAATCAAAATTTGTGATAGATTTTGACATGATATCCAGATAATGATTTATTTAACTCTTCTCTCTTTCCATTCCTTTTTTGTGGTCTGTACGCCACTGTCTTGACTGTGAACAGGATTCTTTGCGGCAGTAGCATGAATAGTAAAAAAAAAAACGAGGGGCGCAGTATGGCGCATGTGCTAAAAAGCTGCTTAATATAATATAAGTCCCGAGCGAGCGAAGCGAGCGAGAAAAAATCACCTTTTTATGAGAATCTATCTTTGAGATATTTTTTGACATTATATTCAGTAGATAAAATCATATCCTACACTTTTCCTTTGCTTTTCTTTCCTCCTTTTTTTCTTGGTTATAGAACTTTTGGGGACCAAGGCTCAACCCTTCCTTACTCATGTACGGCAGTGCTATGCGGTTGGGGTCCGGGGCGGAGTCCCGAGAACTTCTTGATATCAACCTCGCAGATTGCCGCTATTTTAATCAAATCGCGGGTAAATACAGAATATAGCTTTTATACAACACATTTATTCAACCCAGTTAAACCAAGTAGGTTATTTTGAGGGGGCAAAACAAAGCAATGTGGGAAAATTTGTAAAAAGTCGCCAGCGAGCAAAAGAAGCTGGAAAAAGGTTGCCTATTGAAATAATTAAATTCCAATTATGTGATAGATTTTTCCATTATATTCAGCAAATAACAAAATTCATTGTTTCCATTCATTTCATTATACGTTGTCTCCTACAATTTATTTATTTTCTCTTGGATGTGGAACCAAGACCCCCCCCCCCGCGCCTGTACGCCAGTAATTGAACGTAAAGCTTAATGTAGGAAGGGTCCCTACAGGGGGGGGGGCGTTATAGAGCCATTTGAATGTTATAGATGAAAAGCCCCTACTGCATGGGGTCTGGGGCAAAGCCCCGGTAGCTTATTTGCATAAATTTAGCAAGCTTATGGCACAATGTTGTATGCAGTCCATCTTTCTTCCAGCTCTTTATTTTCAATCCTCGGCAGCCCGGTCGTGTTATTTAGGTTTTGCTTGTCAATTTTCTTTGTTTTCCAATGTAGCTTTTGCTTTCCATTCTACCTTCATTTCCCGCTATTGTTTGCCATTTTGTCATCTTTTAATTTATTTCCCTTCATGCTATTGCATTACATATGCCTATTTCGGAATGATTTGTTCTTTCTTAAATGTTCTTCTCTCGTTCCTTTTCCCGCTTTCCCTCCTTTTCCATTTAAAAAAATCTTCGTTTTCTTTTCCCTTTCCCTTTTCTTTTCCCCTTTCCTCCCCCTTTCTTTCTCCCTCCCTTTTCTTTCCCCCCCCCCGTTTTTTCCCCCGGTGAAATCCGCTAGGGGAGGCAGCTTGCCCCCCTGCCTGTTACGCCACTGCTCCCCTTACGTTCTCAGCCATCAACCGAGCAATCGCGACGCTAAACGTGGCAAACGCGTACCCATGGCATAATCTACAAAACTGTAAGATCAAATTCTACGAAAAATCTCATACTAAGTAACTGTGTTAATTTATGCCTAAAATAAGAAGGTTGCTCTAATTCACTAGAATAAAGCCCCAAAACTGCTATTTTTTTATCAAGTTCACACAAGTGTGTATCAAATCAACTCTATAGTCAGTACTGTGTCTGAAATTATACATGATACATCCATACACTTCGGCACAGTATTTCATCTTTCATCGTTTTTTAATAGTTACGTTTCCTATTCCTCTTAATTTTTTCATTTTTTTTCCTGCGTCCTCTATAATTTATAATTTGTGGTTGATAACCTTCTTTTTTTTTTTGCTTGTCAAAAAAATGGGTGTGGTGGTCCCCCCTAAAATGTTGGCTTCCGTCGCCAACGCTCTTCATTCACCTTACCATTGATCTCGAGTTTAAAGAATTTTGCTTTATTATTTTGAAAGTTTGTGGGCATGTTGATAATTGTGATAAGAATATGATTATTGATCATGTATTTATTCAAACGGCATCTGTTTTAAGGACTTTTATGGTGACTTTATCTTACTTTTCCCTCAGAGAATTTGCTCATGTGTCTTCCATACGCGAATCGATAATCTGATTAAATGGATAATATATGATTTCCTATACATCCTCTTTCTACCATTAAGGCCAGGCACGGATCCAAGGGGTGGAGGGTAGGGGCGAACCTAATGGAGCTGCATGTAAAATGGGCGATTACCGAGAACGAGATGTCCATCATTTTAATGACCTTTTTGATTGTTTGTCATTTTTTTCACACACATTCGAATCCCGTTAAAGTTCGACTCTGGATACACGCCTGAAGTCAGTATGATGTATTTTCATGCCCTTCTTTCTCTGTAACCCCCTCCTCTCTCTCTCTCTCCCTCTCTGCATGTCTGCCTCTCTCTGACTCTCATTTTATATCTTTCCCCGTCCCCTCTCTCCCTCCCTCCCTCACACACACACACACACACACACCCTCACACATTTCCCTGCCCTCTCGGTCCCCTGACATTTTGCTCTGAAACAATTGCTTCTAATGAAGTTCGTAACACAAATGTTAGCGGTTAATCGTAAATTTGAAAGAAGAATTCTGATTGGTTCTTGGTCAGTCTATTGAGCAAAACGCGCATGCAAAAATGATCTTGATAGGCTATTTCATTTAGCGATTTAGCGCTGAGATCTCACCTCACGAGCCATTCAGAGTCTGCATAGCAGACTAGATCCGACAGTGAATACATCAACATAATCCGAAACAATCTAGAAAATAAAATGTCCGAAATTGCATTAACATCTTTATTTTCCACACTTACAATTCCAAAAAGAACAAGTTAGACATATATTAATTATCATTAAATATCATGCTTGATATAATATGTTCGGGATTTTTGCCTTTTGTACAAGATTTGTTTTACACTTTCTAGAAGACATCATTTCCATTTATCAATTTGGTGATTTGTTTTTTTACTTTTTTACTCCCACAACACAGTAATTCATCTCAAAATCATGACATTGATGTCACTTCTACATAGCATTACTTTACTCAATGGCAAATGTTACTAGTAGGCATTGAAATGCATTTTTTTTTAAATATCGTATGCAGTTTGCATGCAGAATAGGTTCACTTACCAGATTACATTACTATCATCATCGTTATAATCATTATCTTTATTATCATAATTATCATAATTACTGTATTTCATCACCATTATTATCATTATTATCAATCATCATCATCGTCATCATTATGACCATCATTATTGTTATCATAATCATCATCGTCAATATCATTGATAATCTAGTAATCTTTTTCTTACCTTTTTATCATCACAATCACCATTCATTTATAATTGCATAGTGATGTCACGGGTTGTGTTTATCATAAACTCATGTAAAAATAGTGGTGCATTCACATTCATCTCGATTCCCCTTTTTACCAAAAATATAACGACAATAGAACAAAGTTTGAAAGGTAGACATTTATGACAAATTGATTTTGCCTCATTCACAATAAGGATATAGTTGCATGAATACTCTTCTCACAAGTGTTACATATAAGAAGAATTGTAAGAAAAATCACATTCATTCATTTAGTTTTTTTCTCTCTAAGGATAATATGATTAAAGAATATTCCAGAATGTCTCAGTTAACCTTTGGTATGCATGTAGGCATGAGACAGAATTTTTGGTATTTTTGTAATGTATAAACGATCTTGGTAGACAATAGAGACTGCTGGCGACGAAAGGGACAATATGATTAGCTGTATTGTTTACATTGTTGAATTCACTGAGGTTATTCAAGAGTCTTCAAGAAAGAAGCAGATGCAGAAGCTTCAAGTATATTGGACATTTATATAAAAAGGCTGGCAGTTTCTTCAAGGATCATAACTCAGTTTCGAGTCAGTCTTCATGACAGTGCATACATGTAGTTCACCTCTACGCGGAATGTTCATATCATCAATGAACGGTTTGCAACTATTCTAGTGAGAGGAATTCTCAGTTCTCATCAAGATCATCAACCTGTTCTAGAGTACATTTTTCAACCCATGTATTGCTGAAATCGACTGTTTATCTTCATCAACTTCGTCTTCACAGAAGTTTTAACTCATTAAAATGACTTTAATTATCCATCGCATTTCAACATCAATTTCATCATCGCCAGCATTGAGGACTTTAACATAAGAACTCATTACAAGCCAATTTGCATTGTTTGGATAATCATATTTTTGGACTGACCAGAACTGACTCTTCAGGATATGTAAGATTACTTAAAGATAACTTATTATTTTGTTTTATTTGTGCTCTATTTCATGTTGATAAAAACTAAATTCTTTTTGTTATTTTTTTAAATATTTGTTTAATATCGTAACACAATAAATGATCACATTCAGAGGTAAAATCATAATCACGCATGCGCTCAATCACTGTTTTTATAATTTTGTAGAGTCAATGGATCTAATATTGTTTACCTACAAACAAAACTGCGGCAATAAGAACGCATATTTATTAATCTGAAATTTAATGTCCAAAAGAAGAGATCTTAAATAAGAAAAAATGACCTTGAAATTAGTTCACCACCGACGTTGAAAACTAGACTGAACATGCTAAATGGAAAGTAAGCTATTTCCAATCAGGTGAACAAAGCATGTAAACATTTTACAAGACCCAATCAGAGGAGGCGTACAGAGGGGCGGGTGCTTGGGGGCTCTTGCCCTCCCAATTTTTTCACGACCAAGAACAAAAATATAGAAAAGAAAGATAGAAGGGTGAAATATATTATTTCCTGAATATTATGTCAAAATTAATCTATCACAAAATTTAGTTTTTTTAATGAAAATGTCGAAATTTTACTCGCTCGTTTCGCTCGCTCGCAACTTTTTATAATTTTGCCCGATATGCTATATCTAGCCCCCTCAAAAGTTTTGGCTCATTACGCCACTGGCAAGACCCTATAAATTAACTTTCTGTTTTGTTGTGACACCTTTAAGTTTTCTATTTCTATTTAGAACGCACCCAATCAGTCGTCACCTTCATGTGAAAACATTTAAAAAATGTATCGTATCGTATATATAAATAATACATCGATGAGTAATATTGATATTATCATGTACAAAGAATAGATAATAGAAACGAATCTGGGATCGAGCCATGTGAAACATCGGCATTAGATATCTAAAAAGTAAGACACGATGAGTTTCTTATATACACAAATTAGCTCTATTTAAACCATCCCAGCAAAATATTTAAAAACAACGACTATTTCAAACATACTGCAAAGGTAAACTTTTCTAATGCCTCATGCAATTACAGAAAAGAAAAAATTCAGCTAAAAACAAAAGTCAATACTGCGAAGCCATTTAATCATCCAATTTAGCTCTTAAGTGTATAAGGGTGACAGAATTCAGAGAAGCGCGCTCTGAATAATATACTTTCGATTAATCTCCACGGATGATTACATTTAAGGAAATTGACAAAGGGTGAGATGATACTATTACATTAATTGATCTAATGCGAGTATTGATAGATTCAGGACACAAAATAAATTTACACTTGAAAGAAAGGAACCCATCTCGATTGGAAGTGCGCCTCATTTAGAAATAAGCTAATCTAAATAGCTAAATGTAAAGATATGTTTCAGTGCGACCCACTTGCCTCTATGAGAGCGATAGCTCTCATTTCCTGAGACTGTCAGAACGTGTTTTTTTTCTAACTATTTGGGATTTAAGTTTATTCAATTGAATTCCCAGCCTCCCCCCCCCCCCATTTTCAGATTTTCAGGGGTGGATAGTGTTTTGGTTCTCTTGTTGCAAGAATTATAGAAAGTACTTTGACATGAAGAAAGCCAGAAAACACATTGATAAATACTTTTGATATCATAGGCCCATATAATTAGTAAATAGAAATGACCGTAAAATTGAGCCCTTTGGAACATCGTATCAAATACCTATAAATGTAAGACACACATTTCCTGTATGTACAGATTTGGTATTGCTTAGTTGACTGACTCTCAACCTAAACCGGGCGCAAAACATTTAACTATATAAAGCACGTATGTTAAGGTCAAGCTGCAAGGTTCAACTTTTCGAACGCCTAGCGAAGTTAATCAAAACTTTTTAAGCTGACAAAGACAAAAGCCTCATTATGCGAAGCCATTAGTCATCTTATCAAAATGATTACAATAACCGGTAAAAGTGTGCCTTGCGATAATAGTCACGTGATTAATCTCCGTGGATGACAGCAATCATTAGCAAATTAACAAAGGGTGAAATTTTGTTATTACATTAAGTGATCTTTTGCCAGAAATGATGCACTCAGAACACAAAATAAATGTTTATTTGAAGGTAGAGAAATGATCTAATCTCAAAGCATCTAGTCAGGCTCATATACAATCACTTGCATTTACAATGTATACAAAGGTGTCAAGACGATCAACTGATCGTTTCTATGATGAACCCTGCTGTTTATGTTAATAGGTTTCATTTTCAGGTAGCAAATATTTGCCTGAGGCTGTTTCCGTATTTTTTTTTTGGGGGGGGACAGGGGAGGGGTAAATTATGATTTGCTTTTTTGTATTTTAATTGCAATATAGATAGTGCTCTGAAACAAAGTGAGTGAAAAAATACATTTGACTAATGGCCAATGAGATTTTGTTCAAGCGTTCCCAGGAGCAATTTGTATTAATTTTGAAAAGTGCATCCGGCGCTGAGGAAAGAACTTCTTTTTTTTTTAGAATATATTGTTTTGATGATAAGACTAAAAGTTGTTAAACTGTAATGGGTATCAAGCATAAATCTAGGTGTAGAAGAAAATCAAATAACTCTGTGATACATGATGCCGCAATTATACAACTCCCAGGAATGTTCTGTAATATGATTGGTCCAAATCGGACCACATGATATCCAGCGAATTTCATTATGGCATCCAAAATGCACTATCCTGCACTCTGACGTCATACCAAATGTACTATCCTGCACTCTGACGTCATATCAAATGCACTATCCTGCACTCTGACGTCAGAGTGCAGGATAGTGCGAGGTCATGAATTATCTAGAATTATCTAGAATTTAGATCAAATATAGCATTCGGAGCTACCCAGTAACAAGAGGGGGGTGTATAAAACAAACGATGTACGCATTCTTGTGCATAGAGGACCTAAATAATGAACTATGTGCTCGACTCGCCAGATGGAAATACAGCAGTCGGTCCTGCAGACCTCCGTCGGTGCGGTATATCCATTCCCGACCTTTCGTTGGAGAACGCGGACGCTTATTTGCGACGGTAGTTGATTTTGGAAGAAACTTTTGGGCCCGTCGTCATGGTCGTAAAACTCTGTCCTGCAATGCAAATTGTGTGACATGAGATTTTTTTTTCGTTTCGCATCTGGAACGGAAACATTCAATCTGCGTTTCGTGTGCAAAATTCTGGTTGCTACTATGGTAACAGCGATATATCCGATTTAGGACGACTTTCCAAACCAACATTTGGTTCCTCCCAGAGCTCGAGAGGCCGCCCGGGGGGCCCACTTCCATATACCAGGCGCGACCACGCGTAAAAAGGGAAAGAGTCGGCAAGTACGTTACGTATAGGCCTATGTTACGTTATAAGGGTGTCAAAAACGATGTTTAAAATACTGAAAAGGAGGGATATGTTTTCAATACTTAGGGTTTCACATGCTAAATACTTGTTAAGAGATGCATTTTCATAATCTGGAAAATCCTTGCTTCCCTTGTTTAGGGTGCTTTTTGAAACCGCATGGTCGTGCCTGGAATCCACTCATCAATGGAAGTGGTCCCCCCGGGAATTCGAATCTAATCCCCTTTTCTGGGGAAAGTAAAACATAATGCCCATTACATTGTGTGCTAGAGGCACATCGTTTGTGTAGGAGTAAACGAAATAAAAAATTCGGCTGGTACGTGTCCAACGTATACATGCTGTGTACATAATCAACGCATGCGAAATGGTTCCGGCTGGAGAGGTGATTTGACCCATGGAATCAATTGCCAGAGATCCAAAAATAATCCACATTAAATGCAATATCGATTCGATGGACTTTAATGATCTATATCTAAGCCTTATTTCAGTAACTTTTTCCTCACTCAATATGTACTCGATTTGTTAAAAAAAACACTTTCTTATCAATGTCATAATCTATTTTAGGTCCTGCATTTCGAATATCTCCAGCCATCAATCGTAATGTACAACATGTATGGTGCGGGTGTCGCGGGAAAGAATTTTGCACACGAAAAGCAGATCTGTAGGGCCTGTTACCCCCCTGTAACACAAAGCTTAGCATTGATTGTAGAGCAGTTTTCTACGTTTGATTCTATTGACTATAATGTACAATCAATCGTAAAAATCAAGTGTATGATTAAGCGTTAACTTTTGTGTTAGGGGACTTTAATATTAGCGTCCGTGAGGATTGCGAAAGGTGGCAAATGGCTCTTTTCGCACATCGTGCATTATTTGGCCCTGCATGCACTCACTTACGTGCATTATTTGCATACTATCTGATGCCATCAAATCAACTCAGACCAAACAAATATGGATTTTCAAGACTTGTTGATAATAATAATGAAAATAATAATAATAAAAGTTTTTTTACAGTGCGCGTTAGGAAAAAGAAAGAACAAAAGATTAGAGAAAGCTGCTGGTAATGCTATGATGATATTATTTTCAGTGAAATAAATATGTTTTCAATGCAGATCTAAATTGCCCGATTGTATCAACTTGCCCTTAATTGTGTGGGATACTGTTCCACAGTTCCGGCGCTGCGTGCGCAAACCCCGTTCACCATGAAATTTTGTCTTAACAACTTTATGTCAATACATAAAGATTATAATAATGAGCTAATGGTTACACTATAGTCCAGTCAATCTAGCCAGAATAGGGGGGTAACCCACCACTAATTGCAACACGAGATATTCCACTGAAATGCTTTCCAGGAAGGTCCCCTAAACAACATACTAAAAGTCCCAAGAAATCCGAGCAGTGGAAATTTATGAAATTTGCATATTATGCAAATTAGCCATGAAAAATGATATAAAGAAGGGAAATAATCCAAAGATTACAAATTAAATGTCCAAAATAATTTGATTTGAATGGAAATTCATGATAAATAACTGAATTCAATGTTTTCAATCAAAAGTGCAAAAATTTCTACCTCATTTGCATATTATGCAAATAAGCATCCTTATATGGAAAAAATGTCAAGATATTGTGATTTTTCTCATATAGACTGCTTGAAAACATTTCATTAATGTTGACATCAATATGATACTATATCACTAAGCACGAGAATTCATCCCAATGCCTGAAAATTAATTTGCATATTATGCAAATTAGCCATTTAAAAAAATAGAAAATGAGGAAATTAATCCAAAGATTACAAATTAAATGTCCACAGCAAGTAATTTTGAACATTATGAATAAAATAAGTTCAATGTCTTTATTTAAAAAAGCTAGCAAATCTGCCTCATTTGCATATTATGCAAATAAGTATCCTTATATGGAAAATGTCAAGAAATTTAGATTTTTATCACATTGACTGCAGTGAAAACATTTCAGTTTTTCAAATTAATATGCTGCTATCACTAAGCATTCAAATGTATCCTAATATGATTTATATTCAAGGAAAAATACTGGAAATATGTTCTTCGCTTCCTAAGCGTTTGTCTGACAAGATGATGGGATTGGCAAGAACAAAGCACAGTATTTGAATTGGTGTGTAGTTTGTTTGAGTTGACAACCCTTTCTTATATGGATTGTGGGAACGACTTAGACTTTCTTGAAATTTCAGCGCATAAACATGATAAAGGGAGGCCAGGAAAAGCAAACTTATGGCAGGTAAAATCTGATGAGTAGTATCATTAAAAAGTGCAGCAGAGATTCCGTCTGGCCTAGTAGCTTCATGCAGGTTGTTTTCTTTAACAATTTCTTCAGTAGTCTGGCTACACCTGCTTGACTAAACAATATGTTATCTGGCCATATCTGGGTCAGGACTGGGTCCCAGGACTTCAGCTTCATCATCATCATGATCAGTGGTGAATACTAAGACTAAAAATCTTCGCCTTCCTTTAATAATGATATTCCAATGTAGTCATAGCTATTGATATTAAGGGCTCCAAACATGCTAATTGTTACAGCCTGGATCATTGTCAATCCGGTCAACAAATTATGTATTATAGGCTTGTCTACAAACCCTCTTATGGTCCTCTTTAATGCATTGTAGCAATTCTGAGCTTTACCTTACTGATGCTTTTGGAGCTCTAAAATGTGCAAGCCTTCCTAGCCTTTCTCTAAAACTCTTGACATCTTCCGACACAACTTATGTCCATTCTCTCATTGAGACAACTTGTGTCGGAAGAAGACATGGTTAACGGTGTGTTCTTGTTAAAGTCCTCTTGATTGGCATTCAGTCTCCTATGCTCGACTTGTCAGATTTCAGTACAGATCTGTATGATTGTCCAAAGTACATCTGCATGACACTATTAAAGTCAGCATTCCTCCAGAAGTACATCCTTAGTCGTGCCATAAAATTTTATTCCTCTGGATAACCTCACAGTATACCCATGAGTAGCACATTGTGGCAAATAAATCTTGGAAGTGGTACACACTGTCTAATCAATGTTGGATGGTATTTGATGGTGATGTTAAGGGTGTTCCAAGCAAGTACTCATGTTCACCACCAAGACAAGTGATGATGATGATGGGTTCTTGTAAAGCGTCGGTATCCGCCTCAGCTGGGCGCTCATGGCGCTTGCTCAAAATAGGAAATATCTCACAAATTTCAATGTCTTCAAACAGTGCTTAGGATCACCATTCAGTTCAAATACTGTCCTAGTAATGCTACAATTGAGTTATTCTTGTCTTGGGATAATGTTGGAGTGGGGAACAGAAAGGTCTTCAGGTAAGACTCAAAAGTTTATTGGGTCTCTGCTCTCCTGATAAATTGGGGAAGGCTATTCCACAGCTTTGGTCCAGAGATGTAGAAGGCTCTGTCACCCCAGGTTGTGTGGCTGAGAGATTCCCTCAGCAATGCTTGAGCTGCTGATCTGAGACTGCGTGTTGGTCTATGCTGAGATAAGAGCTCTGAGATGTAGGGTGGAGATTTATCATTAAGCGCTTTAAATACAAGGACCCCAAGTTTATAAGCTAATTGGTGTGCTACAAGGACCAAATATTCAAAGCTAATGTGCTTTTATTTGTACGGGTGTGACATCTTGTGCTGATCACTTGGCAATCCAGGAGTTGCTAGCGTGGACTATACTCTCAAGAAACGCAAAGTCTCTATACAAAGTCAAGAAGAGAGCAAGACTTGGATGGAAATAATGAAACATTCAAGCAGTGGGATTCATGTAGAATGGACTCATCATTGTACAATATGAGTGGGGTAACTGCTCGTGACAAAACTCAATATCAACCAAGCAAGAAGTATAGGGAAGGCCATCATGGTTAATACACATAATCTACATGGAATTTTAGAGGAAAGTATCACTTATGTGTTTCCTTGAATATTTATAACATGTCGGATGCTTATTTGCATAATATGTAAATTACACTTCAGATATTAAGCTGATTATTAATTTATTTGCCATTCTTAGTGATCACATCATATTGATCTAGACTGAAATGTTTTCATAACTGTTTTTGTGAGAAAAATCAAAATTTCTGGATTTTTTTCCATATAAAGATGCTCATCATGCAAATGAGGTAGATTTATTTACGATTTTTTATATAAAACATAAATAAATTTGTAAAACTTATCATGGGCTTCAGTTCAATTCGTATTGATTGCATTTGATTTCCAATATTTGGATTATTTTCCTTATTTGTAATTTATTATGGCTAATTTGCATAAAATGCAAATTTTGTGATTTTCCTATATGCTTGTATATTTAAGGACTTTTAATATGGTGTTTAGGAAACCTTCCTGTAAGGTATTGCCATATTCCAATTTCAATAGATAATCTACTTGCATTTTTTTAGGGATGTATCACCAGTGTGTTTTCTTGAATATTTATAACATGTTAGATACTTTTATTTGCATAATATGCAAATTACACTACAGACACTAAGCTGAATACAAATGTATTCAACGTCCTTAGTGATAGCAGCATGTAAATTCCAACATTAATGAAATTTTCAAGCAGATAATGAGAGAATAATCACAATACCTTGACATTTTTCCATATAAGGATGCTTATTTGCATATTATGCAAATGAGGTAGATTTTTTGCACTTTTGACAAAAAACATTGAATACCGTTACTTATCATGAATTTTCGCTCAAATTGAATTGTTTTGGACACTCAATTTGTAATATTTGGGCTATTTTCCTTATTTTTCTAACTTGTTATGGCTAATTTGCATAATATGCAAATTTCATAAATTTCCACTGCTTGGATTTCTTGGGACTTTTAGTGTGTTGTTTAGGGGACATTCCTTGAAAGCATTGCAGTGGAATATCTCGTGTTGCAATTAGTGGTGGGTCAAACCCTATATTGACTGGACTACTAATTAGAACATACATGATGATCCCCTTACCCACCCTTTTCCAATTCCACCCCCTATCCCGGCATTCATGATAACAAAGTATTTAAAGTCCCTAATGTATTCATATGATTTATATAGTTTTCTTCTCTGCTCTTTGGCGATCCATCCTGAAACTTATCAAAAGCAGCATTTATGCTCTCATTATTCCAACACTTCTATTGTCTGGTCTTGAAGTTCAGCAAATTGTACACATTGGAGCAGTATAAACACGACTATTTCATTTTCGTATCTCGTTTATCTCTGATAGTTACGGTTGTCGTCCCTGTTCAATGTTTTCAGTTTTCCAAATATCTTATGTATTATATCATGACTTGTCTGAATCGTTTCATACACAGAATTATCTTGACATTATAATGAATGTCATACGTTGCAACATACACGTATTTACATATATTTGAGCAGGTTTATTGCATTTCGATTCGGATTTACCGGACTCCAACGTCACCGTTGCCATGATTTCCATTTGCTGTTGGTATTGGCTGGATAGAGAAAACGCTACCATTCCGTGGTCGACGACCATAGAGATCATGTGATCGCATGTCCATGGGCATCGATTGCCGTCTCCTCATCGAAATCGCATGGGCTTTCTTCGTCTCCGAGATGATGACGAAAAGCCTATAAAACTGAAGCAAGAGCAGCAGGGCGTTTTTACAAGTAAAGAAGATCATAGACTGGTCGAAAATGCGAAACTTGATGATGAGATAAAGTCGGATGAAAAGATAAGGGCCGTCTTGGAGTATGACGCTGGTCATTAGCGCCCACGTCTCCGTGCCGCAGCAGAAGATGTTCATCGCCGTCTGTTGCAACTTTAACCGCATCTTGACGTCATCGTCAGGTTTTGACACCTTTCCGAAGACGCGACGTTTCCTAGCCTTGGTGGCGGTCAGGCCAAGCGTGAACTGCAGAAGACTCCATGACCAGATTCCAAGGATGACGTAAAACATATCCGGGTGGCAAGCGATGGCGTCGAGTTTCAATGTCTCCAATGAAAATTCCAACATGTCGGCGGCCATACCGATGTAGACCAATAGGAGCTGAGAGAGCTGATCACGTGTTAGTTGCCCGCGAGGCATCATCCAGCGGCCAACAATGAGAATCAACATAAGAGTTTGTTGCAACGTTGTTGAGAAGAGTTGCTGCATGCCGTATACTTGCTGTAAGCAAAAAAAAAAATGGACCAAATAAACAAAAAATAGGAAGGGAAATCATATTAGCATGGTTGAATAAGATAACTGTTTAAAAGGAACACCCAACAATATAACTAGAAAAATGAATTCCCCCAAACTCTAATGGTTTACCGGATGTTAACAATTAAAGCTCTTTTCTATTTTACGTTGGCTATAGAAAAAATACTTTCGTAAAAATGAGACTTGTCTTTCTTATACTCTTCCTTCTTTTATCTTCTCATTTTCTCTACTTAAAATATAAAAAGATGGGGTATCCCCCCTCTCCTTGTAGCAGCGCGTTTGCATGATTCTTTTAATATGGCTAGTAAGTACTTTTTGGCACATTTTAGATGACAATAGGGAGTTTTCGCATCACGGCGCAAAACGAATTTAAGAATAGCGTAAATATAATAAAAATGGCTGTCAAATGACAATGAACAGCTGAGATCTTTGTCGAAATTTGGTGAACCGGAACAGCACTTTTGTCTTAAAGGAATGCTCCGGGCTGAAATAATATGGTATAAACAGATAAAGAAAAATCAGACGAACATAACACTAAAAATTTTATCAAGATCGGAAAATAAATAACAAGGTTATGGCATTATAAAGATTTGCATTATTTCGGTGAAACAGTTCTAGGCATGTATTCATGAATATTCAATGAGCAATTGATGTCATATCCCCACTTGTTCTTTTGTATTTTATTATATGAAAATAGGTTTACTCAATTTTTTTCTACCAAGAACTGAAAAAAATGGACTGGCAACTGATTTAATGCATCAGATATTCATTGCTGCAATTTATTTCATTATAAAGGAGGCATATTGTTCACAATGTATGAAAAAAATGAAACAATTATGATTTCACGTAATAACATAAGAAAAAGGAAAGTGACATCATCAGCTTACCAAATAAATATTCATGATGACATGCATATAACTATTTTCACAAAATATTGGTAAACTTTGAAATTCAATAACTTCGTTATTTTGTTATCCGATTTTGATAAAATTTTCAGCATTTTGCTCAGAGAATTTACTCTATTTATTTAGATATAAATATATTTTGCCCGGAGCATCCCCTTAAGTTTCGGAGCTGACGAAACATTGCTAATTTTTCGTTTGTCCAGAGTCCAGGACGAAGCCGCTGTTTTGATTCTCCAATTTTCGACAAAGACTTCTTGGTTGCTCTTTGTCATGATGGGCAATTCAAATAGATTTTCTGTGTTTTTGAAGGCGTTCTGCGTCGCAGTGCAAAAACTCCTGCACCGAACTATTACAATGATACCATACCTCGTCGAGGGGTGAGACAACGTCGGCAGCTGATGAAGAATCGTTATTAAGGCATAGAAACCCACTGATCTCTCTTGATGAGATGCTGGTTGGACAGCCAATACCGAGTCCGAGACGCTCTTTGACTTCCAGACGAAGTTTTAAAGAGCCCAATTCCATGAACCACACCACCGGCACCACTACAGCCATGTAAATGAGTGAAGACGGAACGAACCTGTAGAGAGTTGAAATTAGGGAAGAACTGATTCTAAAGCCATTCAAATTAGAGTTCAAGCCTGATTTATTGTCGTCAATACCTTATTCCTGTGAAACAGGAACGTTCATCATCCTTATCACCTTCAACAAAAGGTTTGGACTCTTCATATACCGATAAAAAGGGTTGGTATAGATTTACAGTACCTCGAGAGATTGGATAATACGTGATGCACCTTTGAAGGTGGGGTTAGCTTCATTATGCACTCTTAAGGGTGAAGAGATTTGAAACATTTTCGTGTAAAATGCCATCCCCATTAAAAAGGGCAACGTTGCACCTTTTTATGGCGCAAATGAGCATTTTTGGGTGCTAACAATAGGCCAACTCGGATGTCCATTCAGCGCATGATCAGAAAAAGGTAATTTGTACTAAAATGACATGGCGGTTTAATATCTAATGAGATAAGCACCAACTTTGATGTCTTGATTATTCTTTTGAATTCGGTTTTTTTTTATTAGATCCACCAAAAATAACAACAATGCGTCCATTAGCGACTGTCATTTCCCAGTTGGTCAAGTACATTGATATAACAACATGCTAATGCATTCATAGCAGAAATGCAACAAATACCTTCATAGAGTGTTCATTGTGTGCTATTTTAGTCACCTGGTCTATGCAATTTCTGCATTCTGCTATGTAAGGCATGCTTACATAATATCTTGCTTTGAAATCTGCTTATCATAATGAAATAAATGAAGGGTCATTTGACCAAAATTGCCCATGAGGTAACTCCGAACTGGTCTTTTCCAAAAAGGTACCATCAAATTTAAAGGAGAATCCAACCCAAATAAAAACTTGTTTTTATAAGAAAAAGAAAAATCAGACAAGTCGATAGGTGAAAGTTTGAACAATCTTGGACAAACAACAAGAAAGTTATGAATTTTTAAAAGTTGTAAATATCGGTAATCACTATACCCATGGAGACTTCAAAGTGGCCACATATGTGATGTCATAGTGACGTAAGGCAAGGACTACTCTTCCATGTACTCCAATACATATTATGGCTAAAATGTGATTTTTTTCCAAAAGTTTTATTTAAAATTACATTTTTCTTTCATGAGGACATAAAACAATATACTACCTGGGTTATATTTAGATTACTGCCCCAGGGGGATGGGTACTTAGGAGAAAACCACAAATCCCTGATAATAAAGTACATGGCCTATGGAAAAGTTGTCCTTGCCCCTTGTCATAATTTACTTACCCAGTTGCCAATTTGAAATCTACATAGTATTAGTGATCTAAATTTTAAAGCAGCTATAACTTTCTTATTGCTTGTCCGATTTCTTTCAAACTTTCACCACTCTGTTTAATTTATTTTTATCCTTCCCAACACAACATTTAATGGCCAAGGCTGGATTCCCCTTTAAGCTTTTACGTTGGTTTTACTTGATTCAAATAACGCCAAGACACTCTAAATTTTACATAATTATTTCAGCATTTTAACTCATAATTTATCATAGGAGAGCCTTAAACCTACAACTTAACTTTACTCTTTTATTCCAATCAATTTTAATTTACATGTAATTTGAACATGTAAAATGTGTACATACTGTATCGTAAATATCAAAATAGTATTGAAAGGGGGAAAAGGGGCGAGTTGAATTCAATCATAGTATGGAGAAATGCGAATTGATATATCTTCATCTGCACGTTCTCGCAAATACAGGCCATCCATCTTAATGAAACAATTGTAAATGTCAGTAAAACAACTGATTCAAATTTATTTCTCCATAAAAACCAGTTCATGGCAGAGTTGGTTAAAAGTCCTATTTCAAATTAATATCGCGGATGAGAAGCTTTCGTTGTAATATTGATCCATGTCGTCATGCAAAAACACAGGCGTCGGTCTGGGACAAAAGATATAACACCTTTGTAGAGGCGATGGTAACAAATATCGCTATCTTTCATATAGTCTCTACTTTATTGCTCATCGATTTGGATTCGGCAAGGCTTATTGAAAGGTTACTGTCTGTAATCCAAAGGACATGGTGGAATTAATAAGCAGCATTTGTATCATCCGAAGACAGCACTGTCAAATTGTCATTATTAAGCATGGCTAAATTAGCTGTTTGATTGAGATTATTTTGGGGTTTTTTTTCCAAACAGTATTGAGAGCAATTCGTCGAAATTCTTAATGATTATTTTAATTAATCACAAAAAGAAATCCACGGATCTTTAACTGGTTAATTTCTTTATTTAGTTCAGTGCTGGAGCTGACACTGTTTCAAAGCGGTATTTCTTGAAACACGCCTACCTTTTTGGCGCCAGGGAGTTGTCTATACACTTTACCCCCTTCCATTATCATGATTATGATATTATTACCATGACAATTTGAAGCCACCTTAGTCCAGTGTCACATATTTTTAGTGAAATAAAATAAATGTAGAGGCCATAGACGTATTTTTCTTTGGGTAAAGAAATGCAAAATGTTAAATTGTGTTTTATCTTCAAAATGTTCCATCTTAATTTTGAAAAGTATGGTGCCATTGTCATAGAAAATCGTCAAATGTTAATACTGCCATTTACATGCATTAACCACTTGAAATTCTGTCATTCTTATTTTAAAGAAAAATTGATTGATTGATTGATTGATTGATTGATTGAAAATCACATTTATTTCCTTCAAACAGATACAAAATAATATTTGACATAGTAACGAATGCAGTATATATTTCGACACAATTTTGAAGGAGGCGAAAACCCGGAAAGCAGAGCTTGAGTTGGGGCAGCCAGATACAAATAAATAACGAGTTACGTACTGTAATGACATCATATGTAATTGCATATAATTAAGAAAGTTAAGAGTAGAAAATAAACATACAGTAGATGGAGAAGAGGGAGAAGAAATGTAGGCATTAGAAGATAAGTTCATTTGAATAACAGAGTAAACTGGTCGCAATTACGTAACATTGGTACATGTATAACGAGCTTGACTGACATTTCTCTAGCATAGCAACAGGTAAGGCATGTGCATTAATTAACAATAGAAATGGAAGGTAGTTCAAGCATGTCAATGTCAATGATCTCTGTCAGTGACCTAGAAAATTATATGGTTAGTGGACAGATGGATGCATTGGCGAGATAAGACTGGTCAGTATCATAGAGGAATCATACATTTCAAATAGCTTTACATGAATTGAAACAAACTTAGAACTACTTTGCAATGTTTATTTTTATTCAATCGTGTTCCACAAATTAATCAAGTATTTTGTAAAATAAAATATCGTTCGCTTCCCGCAACATACTAATGCAAATCTTTGATTACTCTTCATGTTTAAAATCAGTTTTCCTCTATTCCTTTTTATCTTACATGCGTTAACTTTGATTTTAATGGAACATCAATAACCAAGTTTTGAAGTTACATCTTCTTAATTTAAATTGTTTATCTGCTAGTGAAGTGTTTACCTATTGTAAATAAATAATTGCCGGTCTAGGCATTTTGTAACCGTATTTTTTCAAAAACCAAATTTATTCATCTTGTATCGTGTATCTTGTATTCTTAATGTTAATGCCATATTTTAATACACATCTTTTTGTCCCCCGTCTTTTTTTTCATGACCTACCAGGATGAGGGATTTGTTTGATGATAAACTCACTAAGTGCTACTAGTTACATGAGGCAATTTGTCAAACTTCGACCAGTTTTTTTTTCTTTATAATTTTTTGAACAAGCCTTTTTTTTTACTTTAAATTAGTTTTGGATGACTCCCAGTTAAGCACAACAATGTAAGATAATTGTTTTACAATTGACAGTGACATTGGTTTAAAAAAATAACTTATCAATATGTGATGGTTTTTAAGTTACTTTATGACTTTCTTCCTTTCATTTTTTCCAGCTACTTCATGTAAAGGTGATCAGATGCAAAACAATACAAAGAGTAAGTCTTCATTCTAAATTATGTCTCCTTTTACAAGTAATGTGTGGATCATTGTATAGTAAAAAAAATCCTTTATAAATGACACATCAACTTACTCAGAAATATGAGTTTATTATTTTAATTGTAGGGCTTGGTACAACCACAATGCAGGATCACATATTTATGTATCTTTAGAGTAATTATGTACTTCTCACCTGCAATTAATAATTCACATTATTGGGAAAAAAACCTGTCGATTTTCCTGAACAAAAGTTTTTAGATTAGAGAAAGGGCAAGGTTGTTCCTTTTAACAAAGGCGTCGATCCGTGTGGCAGGAGACGATCGCCCCCCATCAAAATATTGGGGTGGGGAGAACATATCGATTTGCCCTCCCCCCAATAATATTAATAACTTGTATATAATTATGCAATGCAAATGTAGGTTTAAAAGGCATTGGGGAAACACTATAAAACCATGAAACCTGGAATAAAATACTACATACACAATTGTCCATTTAAAATTCTGTTTTATAATTGTAGCGCGCAGCGCACCAATTTTTATTTGTTTACTTTTTTTTTACTTTTGCCCCCCTTCCCTTCGGCCATATGATAGGGCGCAAACAAGAACAAAGGAGAAACGACATCTGCTCCGGCGACAATTGCTCTGGGCTTTATTTGGTCTAAGATATAGGGTTAGGGTTGTAGTATGGTTTATGTTAGGTTTAGGGCCAGGTTTAGGACAGGGCATAGTGTTAGATCCAGGGTTGAATTTGGCCATTCCATTAGTGTGTGAAATTTACAGCGGAGCAATTATCGCCGGAGCGAATGTCATAGGACTAGAACAAAGGGGTGCAATTTTGCAAATGTTTCACTTTAATTCAATCCCAAAATGCATTACCAGTGCATTAATTAGGATTCAAACTTAAATCCCTATTTCATTGTGTGAAGCAATTATTATATGGCGATTCCATGTTGTGTCTTACATTTAACTATGAACAATTTTGACATGAAAATAAAAGAATACTTTTTTTATTATTTCCTTGGTAATCCTAAGTACTACCAGAAGAGGTACAAATCTTCCAGACTTATTTTGAATCGATTACATAACCTCTGCAATTGAAATGAAAAATCATGTCAAACGCTATCGTACGGGACACAAAAATAACATAAAACAAAAGACAGGGACCTGGGAACGATTTTTTCAGTGGGGGTGCTGAAATCTCTTCTCAAAGGTGGGGGGAGGAGGGGACACAATTGAGTTTTCCATAATTACACACACACACACCTATAAGGGCACCACACACACCCACCAACCCCCCCCCCCACACACACACACACATATATATATATATATATATATACATACATACATATATATGACAGTCATTTCTTAGCTTTCTTCTTATAAAAGAACATAGATATATAATTAGATAACTCGAGCGTGAAGCGCGAGCTCTTTTTTTTTTTTGGGGGGGGGGGATTTCATGTTTTTTGTCCTGAAAAATTGAACATTTTGAGCAATGTTTGTGGTCCTGAACATTAAGATGCGTATGTAGCAAATAATAACTGCGAACGTGATCAGTGCGAGCAGATATTTTTGATATACGCTCTAGTCTGATCGAAAGGGAAGTGTTAAAGGACTGTTTGCAGTTACCCATTAAGGCGTTACATATATCAACAATCAAATAATGCGAGCGCGAAGCGCGAGCTGAAAATTTGACTTTCCGACCTAAATACTGGACATTCTAAGCACTTTTTGCAATCATGAAAAGAATAGGTATATAACTATATGATTGATGCGAGCGCGAAGCGCAAGCGGAAATAAAAATGAGATTTCAGACCTAAAAACAAGACATCTTAAGCACTTTTCTAATCATGAACAGGATAGGTATATAACTATACAATTGATGTGAGCGCAAAGTGCGAGCGGAAACAAAATTGAGATTTCAGACCCCAAAAACGAGACATTCTAAGCACTTTTCTAATAATGAAGAGGATAGGTATATAGCTATACACTTGATGCGAGCGCAAAGCACGAGTGGAAATAAAAATGAGATTTCAGACCTAAAAACGGGACATCTTAAGCACTTTTCTAATCATGAACAGGATGGTATATAACTATACAATTGATGCGAGCGCGAAGCGCGAGCGGAATTAAAAATGAGATTTCAGACCTAAAAACAGGACATCTTTAGCACTTTTCTAATCATGAACAGGATGGTATATAACTATACAATCGATGCGAGCGCGAAGCGCGAGCGGAATTAAAAATGAGATTTCAGACCTAAAAACAGGACATCTTTAGCACTTTTCTAATCATGAACAGGATGGTATATAACTATACAATGATGCGAGCGCGAAGCGCGAGCGAAATTAAAAATGAGATTTCAGACCTAAAAACAGGACATCTTTAGCACTTTTCTAATCATGAACAGGATAGATATATAACTATACAATTGATGCGAGCGGAAACAAATTGAGATTTCAGACCTATAATTGGGACATTCTATTCATGATTTGTAAATCAAGAAAATGATGGGTAATTGGATATATTCTTACAATGTGAGCGCGAAGTGCGAGCAGAAAATTTTTGACATTGTGATCTGAAACTCCACACTGAATTTAATATGGTATGAACAGATAAAGAAAAATCAGACAAACATAAGAATAAAGATTTGATCAAAATCCGACAAGGAATATCACAGTTATTGCATTTTAAAGATTAGCATTATTCCGGTGTTTTAAGCATGTCTTCATTAATATTCAATGAGCAAACTGATGTCATATCCCCACTTGTTATTTTGTATTTTATTATATAAAATTATGTTTATTTAATATTTTCCCTTCAAGAACCAAAAAAAGTTGAATTGACAACTGATTTAGTCCATTAGATATTCTTCGCTGCAACTTATTTCATTATAAGGGAGACATATCATTCACACTGGTATGAAAAAATGAAACAATTTTTATTCCATGTAATAACACAAGAAACATGATAGTGGGGATGTGACACCTTCAACCCACATCGGCAGAAATCACAGAGGAGACAGGGGGACGTGTCCCCCTACCAAAAATAGTAGGGGGACACAATATCAAATGTCCCCCCTACTATTTTTGGTCTTTCATGGAGAAAACTACATCACTACACAATCGAAATAATACCTTTTGGACTAAATGACCTTACATTTTGGGTGAAACACTTTTTTTTTCTTTGTTTTGCTTGTCAAATTTTCCAGGCCCTGGTCCCCCTACCTTTAGGGACAGATTTCCGCACATGTCAATCCACCTATTAAATATTCATGACGACATGCATATCACCATTTTCATAAATATTGCTAAACTTTAGAATTAAATAACTTAACTATTTGTTATCAGATTTTCATAAAATTGTATTTGATATAAATATTTTTAGCCCGGAGTAGCCCCAAAACAAGCTGCGTATCTGAATAAACATGCGCGCACGTGTTTAGAGTTAGACTTAGTATCTGGGCATTGTAAATATTTTTTTTATTATAAAAATCAATAATGCGAGCACGAAGCGCGAGCAGAAAATATTTGATATTCCGATCTCAAAATAGGTGAATTTAAACACTATTTTAAGTACTGTGTCAGACAATTTTGAAGGGGAGGAGTTCTACAAAACGTCGTTCATTTTCATTACATTTCTGTCATTTATCAACTTACCTCTAGATTTCGAGGAGGTGCTGCCTATGGAAAATAACACATGCAGCACCCCCAAATTTTTTGGGGTGCTTCAGCTTCCCAGGGCCATGGGGCAGGGCGAAAAAGACTGTGAAATTTGATTTCTATTGTCTGACTTGTAATTGTTTATAAAAAAAAAAAAAAAGCGGTCGGGCGCGCGCACACTTGATTGGACATAAAACCTGGAAGTTTCAAGTCCAACCACACCCATGTCCCTCCCTGCTATCGAGTAGTGTGTAAACTATGGTTATCACCACGTATCGCGCGCGACCACGTCTGTATCGGAGTGCCGGAGCTTGATTGAGTCGCGTTATACGAATATGTGAAAGACTATGTAAATGATTTGCGATTGTCGGATGGGGTAATTATGTCCATTATAACAAATATAAAAAAATACAAAGGGAACCTGATTTCGTGGGGGTGCTGCCTATGGAAAATAATACACGCAGCACCCCCAGGAAAATTTATGGGGGTGCTTCAGCACCCCCGCTTCCCAGGTCCCTGACAAAAGAGACAGAAAAAACGAAAGCATGGAATCACCCTTTAACTTAAAACAAAGTGCATCTCAGTTCGACTTCACCTCCATATTTACCGTTATCGCGAATAATTTCTAAGTAATTTGCTTATCCTTTAGCGATATACTTACCATTTCCATTCTCCGTCATCATTGAAAGAATACGTTAGAACCATCTCCATGGCAAGAAAGACGAAACCTATTGCAAGGAACCAGTAATAGGAGTTCTGTGACGTATAAACTACGCAAAATATCGCAGCCAGTCCGTGGAAAAGGAACGCGGCGCGTACAATAGAAGCGCGTATTCCTCGCTGGAGTTTCATGGAGCACACGTTTCTTTTTTGGCGCCATCTGGCAAATCGTCTGCTGATCTGTTTTTTCGAGGTTCCAGTGATTTCACTGCTTGGGTGCTGGTAGTGGTTTGGTTCTGGCGAGGCGTATCCGGATTCTTCGCTCACGATATGAGTACCATTTGCAAGCCTTCTCCTCCGATATAACTCATCGTCATCAAAACTTACAGCTTGAGTGTTATTATCGTCAGTGTCCAAGTTATCCATCTTGATTCAAATTTTATCAATGATGAAACTCCTCTTGGTCCGGCGTTTTGATGAACACACATATACTGAAAAAAACTTTAAATCAAACACACTATTCTTATTTTACGATACATACAAATAAACATTTAAAATCTCTGATGGGTCTGTGACACTATCCAGATGCATGCCTTGCATTTCACCAAATCATCATGATCAGAAGTCTTTGCAGCGTTTCGAAACAAATTTTCTTCTTAAAATTAAATCAAAACTTCAGAAGAATGTTTATCTTCAATCTGCAATATCCGTTCGATAAATCCATATCCACAAAACAAATGCGTTTTAAAGGTTTATGATTTATTTGTATCTCCCTGCATTCCGAATATAGTGAATTATTCCCAAATGAATTTCCCGCATGCCTCAGACACCATTTTCCTCAGATCAATCGGTTTGTGTCTGTGCCAGCTGACGCCCTAAAATGCAAGAATGGTGTTTAGCTCATCTGCCTCGCACATAGCATGCAAGCTATATACTGGCGGCTGCAGGGGATGCGCATGCACAGTAGATCACAATGCATCTTTTCATCTTCTCGACCTATCTCATGTTTCCCGTTTCATGAAGAATTGTTGAAATAACAAATGGAAAATTTCTGTAAAAAGTTTACTATAAGCCAATCAGATTGAATGATTTCAGTAGCTTTCAATTGTTATTATGAATTTGTTATTATAAAAGGTTTTATGAAACGGGCCCCTGATCGGTGGTGATATAGAAATATGTTTTAAAGTATGAAATTTGGACGATTAATGAACTTGACGGATGTGCCTTCCCAATATCAGAAAGCCGAGGAGACCACAAATTGGATAGATATCGGTTAAAAGAGGGAGTTACAAAATTTAAGCACGTAGGCCATATTTCATGGATTTGTGCTATCGGGGAAAGAAGCATTACTTTACTCCGGTGGCACCTCAAAATTGTTCCTCTCATTATGACATAAAACTTTCGCATCATTAGCTGTGCGATGGCAATGTATCGATAGATCTTATTTAAGATAAGCCAAAAGGGAATTTAATGAACGCCACTTCGTATGAGTGTAATATTTTAATCATTTTTGTTTTCAGAGTAATGAAGTTTTCAGTTGAGGAATGATGTTACAGTTATTAATGACTTGTAGGGATTATTACCAAGCAGTTAAAGATTTTTTGTGAATACGAGGCATTATTTAGTATACGTGTATCCATTCATCCCTTTAATATTATGGCAACGCCGCTATCATACAGCATGCAAAATATAATGGTGCTTACACACTCGTGCGTGCACGCTCTCACACACACCCTCACACACACACGCACACACACCCTCACTCACCCTCACACACACACATATATATATATATATATATATATGTATATATATATATTGTGAAAGAAATGGATGAAGAGAACACTTCGTATGTCATTGTTCAAAACCCACCTACACCCGACAAAGGAAATTATAATTGGTATAGTGTCGAAAATCTGTCTATCTGACGGTCAATCGGATCGGGGTCGCCCTAGCCACTTACCCGTCTCTGTGGTCTAGTGGTTAAGGCACCGGCGTTCAAAGCTGGTGGCCCGGGTTCGATTCCCGGCAGAGACATTTTTTCGGCATTACCAATTTTTCCAAAGGGCAGATAGCTCTGGGGAACCTTGATTTAAGCTACGCCTACTATTGTTCTCTTTATCCATTTCTTTCACAAAATATTTAAATAAAAGAGTTGCCAAAGCTGTTGTACATGTATAATTTCACACATTTATATATATATATAAATGTGAGAAATCATACATGCACAACAGCTTTGGCAACTCTTGTATTCAAATATGTTATGACTTGTGAAAGAAATGAATTTAATTTCTATCACCAGTCACAATATATATATATATATTATGGGCGGAAATCCCAGGGGGGAATGCGTCCCCTACCAAAAATAGTAGGGAGGACACATCAAACGTCCCCCCTACTATTTTTGGTCTTTCATGATGGAGAAAAATTTATCATTCACAATAAAAATAAAACATGTATTTTGGACTAATTGACCTTACATTTCGGGATGAAAACCTTGTTGTTGTTTTTTTGTTTTTTTTTGCTTGTCAAATTTTCCAGCTCCTGGTCCCCCTACCTTTTGGGACAAATTTCCGCCCGTATATATATATATATATATATATATATATATACGGCATCACCAATTTTTCCAAAGGGTAGATAGCTCTGGGGAACCTTGATTTAAGCTACGCCTACCATTGTTCTCTTCATCCATTTCTTTACAATATTTAAAAATAAAAGAGTTGCCAAAGCTGTTGTACATGTAAAACTTTACACATTTGTATGTATACTTTCTTCCATACATGTACTGTATCAAAGCAATAGCTTTGATCCAGCTGAAGCATGGCGACTTGTCATTGTTCGAAACCCACCTTCACCCGACAAAGGAAATTATAATTGGTATAGTGTCGAAAATCTGTCTATCTGACGGTCAATCGGATCGGGGTCGCCCTAGCCACTAACCCGTCTCTGTGGTCTAGTGGTTAAGGCACCGGCGTTCAAAGCTGGGGGCCCGGGTTCGATTCCCGGCAGAGACATTTTTTCGGCATCACCAATTTTTCCAAAGGGTAGATAGCTCTGGGGAACCTTGATTTAAGCTACGCCTACCATTGTTCTCTTCATCCATTTCTTTACTATATATATATATATATATATATATATATATATATAGTGAGGTCATGAGCCAAGGAGGGGTATCAGAACCTGACTGCTACTGTGGCGTTACACTGATTTACTAAGTGAGCCAGTACTGCCAGCAAACGCCAACGCCGAGCCCCAGGCGGCGGAAAATAACCTGGCAAACTCGGGTAACCTGAAAAGGGTAGTGGGACCCTGATGGAGGAAATGCCATCTAAAGGCGGAGGAATCATAATTGATCAACGACATCCACAACTCACCAACATGCAACTGTGGCCAGCATGGTGAGTCAAGGCCACACCCCCTTCAAGACTATGGCAGCACAAAGAAAGAAACGGCCCTCAGTCCCCAGCAGCTCTGGATTGCCCAGCTACGGGAGCGGTTGTGGCAAGGAAGGAGCAGAGGGTGCTAAGAATCTCTGGGCTAGGACAGGCTCCTTAAAGGATGTGACCATCTGTACATATAATGTACGTTCCCTTTTAGGAGAGGATAGGCTATGTGAGCTGGAAAAAGAACTAGGCAACATCACATGGGACATAGTCGGATTGTGTGAGGTTAGACGCCGCGGGGAACATCTACAACATCTGCTGTACACAAGGGGAAAGGAGAAAAGTAGCATAGGAGGGTAGGTTTCCTTATTCACAAGGCGATAGCATCCAATGTCATTTGCTACAAGAGCACTTCAGACAGAGTATCCCAGATCATCCAAAAAATCTCCAAGAAACAAACCATGAAAATCATTCAAGTATACCTTCCAACATCTAGCCATACTGATGAAGAGGTTGATATGGTCTATGAGGAAATTGCTAAACTACTTGATGAGGACAAAGCAAACTTTACTATAGTTATGGGAGATTTCAATGCTAAAGTTGGTAAAATGGAAGATAATAGCGAGGTGATGCTAGGAAAATTTGGCACTAGGAATGATAGGGGAGATCGTCTACTGGAATTTGCTTTAAGCAGAGGTCTTGAGGTAATGACCTCTTTCTTCAAGAAAAAGGAACATCGAAAATGGACATGGCAAAGCCCAAATGGCACCACTAGGAACGAAATCGATTTCATTCTAACAAACAGACCGGACATCGTAAAAGACGTTTCCGTGCTAAACCGCTTCAATACTGGAAGTGACCACAGGCTTGTGAGAGCAAAAATGCATGTTAATTTCAAGCTAGAAAGATGTAAACTAATAAGGAAGAAGAACGCCAGCCTAAATGTGGGCAAACTTAAACAATGTAAGGACGAGTTTCAACTACATTGTACAGCTAAGGAACAGATTCCAAGTGCTTCAAGATGAAGTAAACCAGGAAGATGTAAATGATATCTATGATAAATTCTATCACACTGTCCAAAATTGTGCTCTTGAGATGGCAGGGAAAAGGGAAAATCAAACAAATGACAAGATCACAAAGGAGACACTTGATCTGATGAGAAAAAGGAGACAGATGAAGGTATCAACACAGAAGGATAGCATAGAATATATGGAATTGTGCAAAACCATTAGAAAACGTATGAAAAGTGAAATTCGCAGCTTCAACATAAAAAAGTCCAAGAGATCATAAAAAATAATAGCAGCTACAAAGCCACCAAACGTAAACTCTCCAGTGGGAAATCACGACTGATAGCTATTAAAGGGGAGGATGGAAGTGTTATTCATGACAGAGACCAGATAATTAATCATGTGAAGGATTTCTATCAACACCTGTACTCCAGCAAGGTCCATGTTGACACACCAATCATTGCTCAAGATACAGATGAGGACATACCACCGGTAGGAGTAGACGAGGTTGCTAAAGCCCTGCAAGCAATGAAGCGTGGTAAAGCACCAGGTAGTGATGAGGTGCTGGTGGATGTCCTTAAAGATGGAGGTGATGTCATCCTGGAACAGCTGGCCAAGCTGTTTACACTCTGTTTAGTAAAAACACAAACACCAGACAGCTGGAACAATGCAATCATAATCCTCATCCACACGAAACTGAGGATACACAAAGGATATTAAAATGTATAGGCCAATTAGCTTACTTTCAAATACCTACAAATTATTTACAAAAGTCCTAACAAACAGAATCACTGGAACCCTAGATTTTAACCAACCGAGGGAACAAGCCGGATTCAGAAGTGGTTTCTCTACTACAGACCATCTTCACACACTTAACCAACTATTAGAGAAGACTTGCGAATACAGACAACCCCTGTGCGTGGCATTTGTAGACTTCGCACAAGCTTTTGACAGTGTAGAATTTCAGGCAGTAATAACAGCCTTACAGGTACAAGGTGTGCACCATAATTACATCAAACTCATTCAGGAAATGTATAGCCAAGCAACTGCAACCATTCACCTGCACAAAGACAGTGATGAATTCCCCATTAACAGAGGAGTGCGACAGGGAGATACCATTTCACCCAAACTGTTCAATGCTGCACTGGAGGAAATAATACGTAAATTAGACTGGGAAAGTACGGGGCTAAACATTGAAGGTGAGTGTCTCCACCACCTGAGATTTGCCGATGATATCATTCTAATCACTGATGATGGCCACAAGCTAGAAAATATGCTCAACGATCTCAACACTGAAAGTAACAAAGTAGGTCTGAAGATCAACATGAAAAAGACAAAAGTAATGTTCAACAAATTTGCTAAGGAGGAAAGAATCATAATGGATAATTCTGAAATCGAGAAAGTAGATCATTATATCTACATTGGGCAACACGTCACAATGGATCATGAACAACTGGATGAAGTTAAAAGGAGGACAAGAGCTGGATGGATCGCTTTTGGGAATTTCAATGACATTATGAAGAGCAATATGCCAATTTGCCTTAAGAGAAAAGTATTTAATCAATGCGCTATACCGGCAATGACCTATGGTTCTGAAACCTGGTCTGTAACAAAGAAAATGGAACAGAAATTAAAAACCACTCAACACAGTATGGAACGTATAATGCTACGGATATCAAAACGTGACAGGAAAACCATACAATGGATTAGGAGCCAGACTAGAGTAATAGACATAATCAAAGCAATTAAATCAACGAAATGGAGATGGGCTGGCCACCTTGCAAGATCACATGATAATAGGTGGACCAAACGCATCATAGAATGGAGACCATGGCTAGGATCACGAAATCGGGGTAGACAAAAATTGAGATGGAGTGACGAGCTCACAAAATTTATTGGCATAAATTGGATTGCTTCAGTACAAGACAAGCACCTTTGGCACCAACTTGAGGAGGCCTTCGCCTTGCAGTGGGCTGAACATGGCTGATATGATGATGATGATGATGATATATATATATATATATATATATATATATATATATATATATATATATATATATATGTGTGTGTGTGTGTGTGTGTGTGTGTGAAGTTATACATGTACTACAGCTTTGGCAACTCTTTTATATTTAAATATTGTGTGAAAGAAATGGATGAAGAGAACAATGGTAGGCGTAGCTTAAATCAAGTTTCCCCAGAGCTATCTACCCTTTGGAAAAATTGGTGATGCCGAAAAAATGTATCTTATATATACATATTTATAATTTCACCCTTCTTATCGGATATTAAAGGTCTGTTGGGAAAGTATACCTCAACCTCGTTCCTATTTAATTCCTCCTTTATATTCATGAAAAGCCAAATCCCCGTCAGAATCGGTAATGTTTTACTAATATCTTACTGTCCGATTTATCCACGCGCTGCATGTTGCTATAGTATCAAACTATAATCGACAGGTCAGCAATTTAATACGTGATTATAGTGTTTGACGATCGGTCGGTCACTTTCGCAGTCGAATTTGGTATGAAACGATCTATCGAATGCTTCACTTCTCTCACTGAATTCACTTTTTTTTCCTTAAAAAATAAACGAAAACCGACATTATTTGTATTTGGAAAGGGCAAATAAAAGCAATATTTTGTGAGTGGGCATATCCGTCATTTTAATAATATCATCGATAAGTGATTTTGAACTTTATTTACTATAACATTTAATAATAGACTAAAAGAAAGTGTGATTACGCCATTCATTTTAGACCAAAAAAGCAGAGCTGTGTATGAGAAATAGGGGGAGTCTAAAGTAGCATATAGGGCGGCCTCCCGGCATATGCTATAGCAGAATTTAAAAGAAAGAATGGGAAATAGGAAGACAGGAAGTGTATGAAAAAGAAAGGTCTGGGCCTGGTCAACTGAATATTGAGGGAAAGTATATGATGTGCCCCCCCCCCCCCCCTCGGCATCAAAATATCATGCGCTGGACCTGTAACTTGATGCCATAGAATCATAAATGGGTATGAATGCCAAATATTACACCATCAAGCCCCGTCTCACTCTTTTCCCCATCTAACTTTGATTACAACCACTGCACTAATTCCCCATGCATGGTTTTAAGTGCATTTTGACGGCATCATGAATTCATCTTCTTTTCCATCCTACATTCATTCGTGCATGATACACCCACTCACTTACACACACTCACGCCGTTTACTGCCCCTACAACTCATTTGCGGTAACACATTCACACATAATTTAGCGTTTCGTGGAAGGATCACTTATCGGATGTTTTGTCCGTCACTTACAATAGTAACAGTGCTTCTCCGCAAATCAAAATCAATGAAAGTTGTCTGATAAAACAGGGCTTTTTTGGTAAAATGTCCGACAAGTCTTTTCATGAAACGTTCATTAGATCACCTCTGTCACATTAAATTGCGTTGGTTTATTTTCTGCATGAGCTGTGTTTTATCAAATTTTATGCATCAATGTCGTCCCAATAATTATTCACCAATATTCCATATTGAAATTTAAATACTTGCTTTTCACTAGTCTTAACTTACAGAAATGAAAAGATGCTACTTTTAATAATAATATTTTTTTTTCTTTTATCCTCTTAATCGAGGGAGTTATTCACAATAACATGTACATATGTATACAAACAATTAAAAAAAACAAAATCAATTCACTTCAATAATGCAATATTTTTTTTAATATCACATTTTTTCAAAATTCCGAACTTGCTTTTTTGTTTACATAAACTTTCTAAATAAATAATCATAGTAAGCTTGAATTCAATCCTTAAAGAATTCGCATCATATCTTTTTCCTTTGAATATGCTTTTTATGTAATTTCGATAAATAACAAATTGAGCAATAACACAAAATAAATTACACATAACATTGCTGGAACTTTGCAGATCATAACCTATGATTAATGTTTTTCATCTATAGAAATAGTAATCTTGAAAATATAAAATACCAACCTTTCTATAATTTTCCAAAAAAAAATCGAACATATTTACAATACAGTATGAAATGAAAAGTGGTATCAACTTCTCCGCAAATGTTACAAGAGTTGTTTTCTACTACATGCCACTTAAATAAATTGTATCTTGAGGGTAAAATCTTGTTCAAAAATTTAAAACTAAATTGTCTAATTCTATTATCCACAATTAAATGCAACTTAAAATAAAATACATGGTTCCAACTAAAGGAAACTGGTAATGAAAAAAGATTAGACCAAAACGAAACAATGCCTGGTTCTTCCGATACCTCCGAACATAATAAAGAATATATCTTTCTTGTTGGTAAATAATCTAGAGTTATTTGTTCTCCACTTTTTAATGAAATTAAGATTCGTTCACTTTTTTTTAATTCGAGTGGATAATTTTCCTTAAACAACTTATTCAACCAATAAACAGGAAAAGACTTTTTTAATTTAGCATATTCTAAATCAAATAAAAGCTGAGAGGAATAGACAGATTTATTTAAAATATTTGGTGCTAACCACTGACGATTTCTTATAACATCAATAACTCTAATTATACCTGCATGCTTCCATTTCTCAAATACCAACATACGTTTATTAAAAGTAATATTGCTGTTATTCCAAATGATTTCATTTTCAATGTTTTTTACTCCAAATATACCAATATATCTTAACTTAGACCAGCTACAAAAAAAATCATGGTAAAAACTAGGTATATTTGCTTTTGTACAAAGAAAATTCATATCTTTTGTTGATATATTGTATTCAAAACATAAAGGAATTTCACCAATCTTTGATAACCAATAATTAAAAAGAAATTTCCAACTACTTTGCATTGTTTATTTTTATTCAATCGTGTTCCACAAATTAATCAAGTATTTTGTAAAATAAAATATCGTTCGCTTCCCGCAACATACTAATGCAAATCTTCATGTTTAAAATCAGTTAATAATAATAATAATAATGGTGGCTACTTTTATAGCGCACAGGTCCACCTTTCGGTGCTCATGGCGCTTCAAGGAAAATAAACACAAAACATAACAACAATAGAAAACGAAAAAGAATAGAATTTGAATTCTCCTGAATAAACACTATTATACTGTTAATGGGAGATCAAATAAGTTTTCAACTGGGACTTGAATGTTTCTGTTGATGAAATTTGGCGTAATTGGATAGGCAATTGATTCCATAGCTTTGGTCCTATAACAGAGAATGCATGGTCCCCCCAATTTGTGTTTTGTTCTGGGTGTCTGGAGCAATAGAGCATCAGATGATGAGCGGAGACTACGTGAAGGCTGATATTTTGAGATAGAGCTGCGGAGATATGTGGGGAAGAGAGTATAAATTGAATGATGTATTAGTAAAAGAATTTTTAAGGTGATTCGTTTATCAACAGGCAGCCAATGTAAGGACTGGATGATTGGCGAGATGGAGTCATACTTTTTAGTGTACGTTAGGAGACGGGTAGCAGAGTTTTGTAGACGTTGAAGTTTTGTCAAATAGTTTTGTGGGAGGTTACAGAACAATGAGTTTGAAAAATCTAAACGGGAGGAAATCAATGCATGGATAAGTATCTCGGCTGCAGGTTTAGACAGTGATTTTCTGATGAAACTCAAATTACGAAGTTGATTTCTGACATTTTGTTGGACTTGAGTGATATGATTGCGAAAAGTCATTTCCTGATCAAATATAACCCGAAGACTACGGGCTATTTTAGACGGAGTGATACAAGTGTTACCAAGATGGACGTGACATGACTGAAAGTCAATTTTCCCAAGCATAAACTTCGTTCCAAGTATTAAGAATTTTGATTTATCATCGTTCAGTTTCAGGCAATTAGATACAAGCCATGTCTTAAGTCTTGTAGACATGTCAGTGACGACATTGAAGGTTGAAAAGACAAATAGAGTTTTATGTCATCGGCATAACAATGGTATTTTATGCCATGTTTACAAAATATCTTGCTGATTGGTTGCATATAGAGGGAATAGAGCAGTGGACCTCCTACAGAGCCCTGGGGTACACCAAACTTCAAAGTAGTTAAACCTGAGATAGAGCTATCGATTCTAACATATTGAGATCGTTCTGATAGATAGGATATGAACCAAGCAAGGGCAGTCCCCTTGATACCTAATGAGTTAAGCCTTTCAATTAGGAGAGTGTGATCTACTGTGTCAAATGCTGAACTCAAGCATAATGAGAGCCGTAATGTTACCATTATCCATTTCTCTATAAATTGTATCTGTTAAGTTAACTAGAAGTGTTTCTACATTATGACCAGGCTTGTACGCGGATTGATGTGGGTCAAGTAACTCATTCTCTTGTAAATATGATGTTTGTTGTGAGAAAACAACTCTTTCCAGCAGTTTACCTTAAAAAAACAAGTTTGATATCGGGCGGTAATTTTTCAAACACTCTTGATCTAAGCCTGATTTTTTCAGCGTCGGATGGATGACAGCTATTTTACAGACCTGTGGTACAACTCCCGAACTAAGACTTGTATTTACTATTCTAGTAATGACAGGCAACAGAACTGTGGAACATTTCTTAACCAAATCCGTTGGGATTGGGTCAAGTTCACATGATTTGTTTGGAGAATTTTTGATAAATACTTCCATCTCACTGATAGTGACAGGTCGAAATTCCCTCAATTCTGACTTAATTTCGCTTACAGTGTCATTTGAGTGTAAGGCAGGAGTTTGGAAGCACTGCCGGATTGTTAGAATCTTATCTACAAAATACTGATCGAAGCAATTTGCAAGCTCAGCCTGATCACCATGAGTGAGATGTTCTGGTAAAGGAGATTTTTGTTTCCCGTAAAGCAAATCATTGGCAACTTTGTACATTTTTGTGTGTGTTTTTCCTTCAATCCTCAATCTTTTTCGAATGGTATTGTAACTTAGCATTCTTTATCAAAGTATTGACATGTTGCTTTTGGTCATGATATATCTGCTTGTGAATCTCCAACCTAAATCGTCTTTCTAATTGTCTTCGAATCAATTTTTCTTGAGTAATTTCTGGGGTGTTCCAATCAGTATTGGGGTGAATTGTTACCTTCGGCTGCTTCTCAGGTGCCAACTTTTTAAGAGCATAGCTGAGTAAGGTATTATACATATCCACTTCTTCATCGACACCGTTACATGTAAACAACCTGATATAAGAGACTTAACATGGGTGTCATCTGCAAACTCTTTGGGGTCAAAGGATTTCAAATTTCGTGTTGTTACTATTTTCTTCTGGTTTGTTTGTTTCGGAAGGCTTAATTCACACATCAGTGCTGAATGGTCAGATATACCTTCTACAACACAAATATTACAAAGGTTAACAGTATTCTCATTATGGGTCATGAGCAAATCTTGAACATGGCCACGGTTATGGGTTGGCTCATTAATATGTTGAACCATGTTGTAGGCTGTTTTTTGAAGGGGAAAACAGCTCCAGACTTCTTTGGAATGGGATCACTGATGATAAAATTTTCAGCAATAACTGGGAAGATTAAGTGAATATAAAAAAAAAATAGAGCTTCCCTCTTTTATTTATTTTTTTCTAGAAATTTAAACAAAAGTAATAGAAAGAGTTTGAGAAAAGATAGTATTCAGACTTGCTGTCTGTCTTAGAAAATTCGTTGCTTGAATGAATGATTTTCATTATTATTATTCAAAAGTCTATTGAAATCCATTCATTATGGATTTTCCTTTTAATGTCGGAGGCACATGAAGAGGCTTGTTTTGTTAAGAATATATTTTACACTTAAGCACAAGCATTTTCAAACAGTTGTTGATTTTATTCACGATAACAAATACATACTGGAACTATTTTTATTCTACTACCAAATGAATTGAGAGAGAATACAAATTCTAGGGTGAAACAAACACTGGCTTTCAAAAAATCATCGCCCATCAGAAAAAGGTTACATTAATTTTTTTATCATAATTCGGTGAAAGCATGGGCCACCATGCATCGTATACAGTGACGTTTGGATAAATTACGTGACTTAAAATTGATTGTTGTAACTCCTATCAGAGACTTAGTTCTTGCCCCATGCAAAAAAGAGACCTTAAGGAAAATTACGCAAATCAGAATAACAATTTTTTAAATATATTTCTCTGTCGATTTCGTGAAATGTCTGACTAAATATTGATTAATGTCATTAGTGTCTATCAGTTTTAATCAAGATTTATATTGAGACGATTTGTGTAGCTTCTGCTACAACATTACTTTGAAAGAATGCTCTGTCGTCTTATTCTTATATCTGCTTCACTGGACATTGGCACCCTGTTTGGCGCCCTCACTGGACTCCCATTGAGATTGTCCCCATCGCTTTTCTGATTTTCGGCAGGAACATCTGCCTGACTCGATGAATCGTCGCCGAATTTTCTTTTCATTTCTTCGTCAACAGCGTACGTAAACGCCTTTTCGTTCATCGTCAAACTTTCGGATACCAAACTGGTACCGTCGACCATCTCAATATTGTTATTCTCCACGTCATTTCCGTCAGTGTTGTTGGCTACAAAGAGGCTGCCTCGCTTCCGTTGCCTAGATTCCACTAGCATGGCGTACACGCGGTATATCTGAAGTAGGATAACCGTCAGGTTCTTCAAGGCGTAGAAGTACACCGAGGATGCTTCATCGCCAAGTATTGCGATTATGATCAGCCGAAACACCAAGAACGGTCCATCCTGTATTGTGATGGATATTATCGCCTCTCTGAACTCTGTCGATTGGACCCAGTCGTTCTGGCGGATGTTGGGTGCTGTCCTTCGACGTTGCATCATCCGACTGAGTGGTCTGGCCTCCTTCTTTGCAACGTAAAGGGATACATCACCGACAGTCTCACGTCGCTTTGAGAGAAGCTGGTTGACAGCATCTACCCATACATTAAGAATGGCTGTTTGTGAATATGCAAAAGAAAACAATAATACATGTATCAATGTTATGAATTCAACTATAATGCCTGCTTGAATATCGATCAAAATATAATTTAGGTATGTGGATAAACAATCAAAGTTTAAAGATACAATTACTATCACCTCAATTGTTTTATATAAAGTCAATGAGTTTACATTCAGGAAATCATGTATATTATACTATCTGCTTTTTGCATTACATGCAGCATATCGACCCTTTGTGTTTAAGTTGTTTATAATTATTTCTATATTGCATTCCTAATTAATTTTCATAACGATGTTATGACTCTCATAATTCCTAAATACCTTGAATACTCTTACTTCTATCTTTTTTTCTTTTCTTAGCACTTAGCGATTTGAAACATAACTATAAAACGCTTCATAAATGTTATGTATTATTATTATCATTACGATCAGGAGGCCGTATCAAAAAGTTGTCAACACGGACAAATTGTCTTCTTTTAACAATAACCTTAATAACAGTTGGAGGACAGTCCTTTTCAGCTACTCAAAACTGAGGATTTCACTAGATTGTTAGCGCTAACAAAATTTAGTCAGGTCTGACGATTTTAAATTCATGAAATGCTTCCATTTTTTATACAGTTGTACATTCATACAGATTTATGTGTATGTTGAGGGGTTCCCTTAAACATTACGCGCCTCTCTCTGTATTTATTTTACGATTTTCATGGATAAATGATCATTATCTCGCGGATTCGTTCGGCCTTACCGTTTTCCCGCTTCTCATCATGAACCCTGTTCCTCTTCTCCGGAATGGCGATGCTGAATTGGAAAACGGCTATACTCCACAGCAGGAGGACAATCGTCGTAATGGCCCTGCTGCACCCGAAGTGACCATTGGTGATGATGACGGCAACGAACTCGACGATGTCTTCACCCGCCCCAACCAGGACAAGGAGGAGCTGGGCCACCTTCTCGCGGGTGAAGTTGTCCCGTGGCAGGAGCCATCGGCAGAAGATGAGTACAAAGACTACGGAATATTCTACTACCGTTGTGAGACGCTCGTACTCCCTATATGTCTTGGCCACGAATGGCATCTGAGGATAACAGAGAGGGAGAAGTTTGATCAATATGATGTCCTGTACGTTTTATAGCCAAATTCCAAGCTTTTGAAAGGCTCTCAAACATGTCACAGCAAAGAGTTTCCTCCTTTCTTGCTTGCTCTATAGTATAAATGCATCAGTGAGATGCAGATAATTGTGGCTAAGTGGTAGAGCGCCGTCTCATGAACGGAAGTTATTGGTTCGGCCCACGAATGAATCATATCAACGATTTTGATAGGACCTTCTGTCTTCTAGCTTTGCGCTTGGCATTTAACCCAACTATAATGATGATTACGTATTTCGTTTTTAAGTTATTAGTATTTTGTAAGGCACAAAGACATTATCTAATGAAATATTACTTTCGGGTTGATCTTCACTTTGCTGAAAGATCGGATAAAACATACGCTATTCTTTTACAGCTGCATTATACAGATTAATATTGTTTTGTTCATTGGGGTTTCGTCAGCCTTACTGCAAGAACTACATAAAAATAATTTTCTTGTTAATTTTTCTGATGATCTAATGGAGAAATTGCAATAGTGTATCTCACATCTTGGCAATATGTGTTGATATTTTGCCTCGGGATTATGGGAGTTTGACAGACGTTCAGTTCAACCAAACATGAAACAATTCTTGACGATATCATTGCAATCTTAAAAGACATGACAATGAAATACCACGTCACACACGGCCTGAACTTGCACTTATTAATTCTGCTGTTTCTTGTAGTATGTTTTTTATTCACTCCCGGAAAACCATATGTTTCAACGTTTTTGTGCAGATCCTTCAAGAAAAAAAATCAGATTTCGAGTTTTGAGATGACGAACAGAGAAAGATCATTGTGAACGTGACTATAAAACAAATCATAAAATATCGAAAGGTTTTTGACTCAAGGAACTGGTTAACATTTTTCGTACTTGGAATCCGAACTATAACGCCCCAATTGCTACCTGTGTCTGTGATAATTATGTTGTAAAAATGAAGCCATGAAAAGAGTGAACCTGAAAATCATACTACTTTAAAATCGAAAATGCACAGGTATAAGAAGCATCACCCCCAATTATATTCAAAATACTACATGTTTTACAATTATTCTACCCAGCAGAGAATTTATTATTATGATATTCCGGTCACAGAATTTGATATTTGTTATATTTTCTCCCTGAGTCTTCTCAATTTTCATGATTATTCTTTCAAAAAGACTCCTTTAATTTCTTTAAACCTTACTGTCGTGTCATTATGAATCTGTTGATCGTAGACTGGATGGCTATAACATGCGCTGTAATTCTGCAAGCATGCATCGTATCCTTCTCTTTCTCTCTTGTTAAGCATCGTGATGTGGATAGTCCAGATGGCAGGAATCACGCTCATCGTATAGAGAGCTGTTGATGTGCAGATCCTGTAGTTATGTTCAAAGAAAAGATGATTGGTTAAGGAAGATGTTGGACAGTGAGTATAAGTATCATATCTATATATTACTATACTACACTACAAATCGGACGCATCAGAGAATGAATCGACAATGATACATCAGGTCTCACGATCTGACATGAGAGTTGGTAAACCATGTAACAAACTACTTATATCCCAACAAAATTTAAAGGTCTCCATCCTCTCGTTTTATGAGGGAGGCGCAACAAAAGTACATCAGAAATTACTTCTTTCTCACTACGGAAACAGTGACCAGCAAATCTCTTACTACGTTTAATTACTGTAATGAAGATAGGTGGAAGATCTCCATGAATTTCATCCTTTGTTTTGTGATCTCTCCAACTAATAGTTTGTTCCCTCATCAAAAGTCGAGTGTATGTGCCATCTAGTCTATCTTTTAAGGACTTCTTGATTGTCCATGTTTCTGAACCATACAAAAGTATACTTTCTACACATGCTTTCAACAGAGTCTTATTGACAGAGAAACATTTGATTTCCAAATCAAATGCAGCTTATTTCAAGCATTCCATGCAAGAGCTTTCCTCGATAGAAAGTCTTTTCTTGAGTCGCATATGAACCTAAATACTTAAAATCATCCAATTATTTAAGCTTTCCCCTTTCTTTGACAGTATTGATGCATGATCATGAGCTTCATTAAATGTCATGTACTCGGTCTTTTAGGAATCCAAGTAGAGGCCAAACTTTTCAGATGCATCCTCTAATGCAAGAATGAGTTCTTGTGCATCCTTCAAAAGAGCAGTAGTCAATGATATATCATCAGCATAATCTAAATCAGTTAAATATTTGTGTTGGTCCCTACTTGTAGATACAGGTTTGATGTCCATTCCTTTTGTTCGTAATCTACTACAATTACAAATAGATATTGTGCCAAAGTGTCATCCTGAAGAATTCCAGAAGTTGTCACAAACTGTTCAGTAGGTCCATCTACACTTTGAACAAAGGAGAGTGGATCTACATACATTACATCGATTGCTTGTATTACTTCATTTGGGATACTATAATTTGAAAGAATTTTGATCATATTAAAACAGTTAACGCTATGAAATGCCTATGTATATAGGGCTCACGGAAACCATGTATTCTTTTCGTGTTTGGTCCTAAAATGGACAATACAAACCTGACGTTTCGACAAGTATGTTATTGTCGCCTTTAGTTGTATATGGAAAAAATAGCATGATATTTTGACAGTCTGTTGCATTTTTTAGCTTATAATGTAAGGAGAATCCATAATCATTGATGGATTGTATAATTTTGGCCAAAACACATGGCAACATTGAAATGATTGCCGACATTTATAAAATTGCTTACCATTTCTTCTGTGAAAAGCCACGTATTTTGTACATGATTATTCCCTCGGTAGTAGAGATTGCTGCGTACACGATGCAAATACAGATGTAAGCCGCCACATGGACGTGTGCCAATGCAGCATAGAAGATGAAGAAACTATGGGCCAAAAGAATGACTCGCACCATCACTCCTTGAATCAGGAATCTCTTCTGAATACTGTCCAGGTCCGTCCAGGAGCAGCTGCAAGCAAAGCAGTTCGATTCGGACGTTGATGCTGTTGACTCGTTATCATGGTTATCATCTATAGACACGATGTCAGTGGGTTCTTCGATGATGGTCAGTCGTGTTGCTTGCTTTCGAAGAATGGATTTCGGCGTTGCCCATCTTGAGGGATTGTTCTCTGGTGTTTCGTCTCCAACAACAGGTTCAGCATTTCTTATGTTTTCTGTCGTCATCTTGATCAATTGTGTTCCGGATATTGAAATCCTTCCATGTACCAAGTTTTTACTGTATGATTTATCAAGGATTGAAGCTGTTAAAATGAAGTAGGACTATACAAAAAAAAACTGCATTTTAAAAGCAGCAACACAACTCCTGTTTGTTTATTGGTCATCGATAAATCAATCAAACAATATCCAATAGTCATGTTTAAAATGAACTGAAATGCACTGAATGACCAAGTTCAATACTCGGCCCCGTGCAACGAGGTGTTTACAAACCTTAAAACTTGTGCAAGAAGTTACGATCGCGTAAAAATACACTAGTCCCGTTATGTTGTCAAATATACAAACAGTGCTCGACCTGACATCAGATGTATCCCGAACACAATAGATGACCAAATGATTGTTCAATTATCTCGGGAGACTCCTTTCTCGTTGAACCAACGGTGCGTATACTTAAGAAGTGCCTTCTGAATGCATCATCGATTAAACCCCCAAGATAGACATTGTTCGTGTTTTCTATTTATCTCTCTAAGCATTTATGTGCACTGACAACGATGATTATAATTCGACACCGAGGGCTCACTCTCCAAAGTGGCTTATACCCACCCGTTCCAAAAACTGCATCTAAACGGCGTAATTAGGCCTATAACCAAATTTGTAACACTAAATGACGTAACCCAAGTTGCGTGGCAAGGAAATCCACTAACTTGAAAGCCTTAAGTGGCGAGAACAGGGAAATTTCAAAGTCGATACCCTGAATGGAAATGAGTATCCTTGTCAAACAAGGTAACCGTATAGCCTGGGTTCTCACAGTACTTTTGGTATAATCGTTGGGAACCCGGTTGTCAAACCCCCTGAACTTCTGTGACGAACATCGGAGCTATACAAGAACTCTTCAAACTTTACAGGAACACCCCTGAAGTGCTCTGAGATATTTGGCTTCGTTTTACTCTCCGAAAAGTGTCGAGTCTACTTGAATGATCAATATTTAAGATTCTCGCAATATATACAGTTTCATGTTCATTGTATGAAGTCGTAGAAATAAATGTAATGGGGTAATAACTGAAGGTGGGTGATCTTCACACCTTATTTGGATTGTCATCTTCCTCTATCGCTCTCGCGTGCGTGATTACGTTCTTATTAAGAAACCATATATGAATAACACTTCTCCAAGACCGTGTATCTCATAGATATCACTCCTTTAAACTTGTTAAGTAGGGAGTGTAATATCGTCATGTCGAAACCATACATGACGAGGACAAAGACTACGTCTGCTTTCGTCGTTTCATAACAAAATTAATATTTCGAACTACTTTTTATCACATGATTTAGAATAATTTGTTCTTGAATAAAAGAGGGGACAAATACCGGACAAATGGCACTCCATAGAAATTTGGGCCTATCAGACTGCTACACATTGTGTTTGGCTTCTTCATTTCACTCTTTTATATAATTTCATACTCCAGTCTGCAAGATGTAGGACAAATCGCTATCTTAATAGTTTTGTACCTTTTGCGATTAGGGTATCGCCTCTTTTCAATTAATAGTTTATCAAACAACCCACATTTTTTCTTATAGAAACTCGTATATCTGACGACTGTTCTGAGTATGTACTTTTCCATGTGCCCCCATATATTACTTCCTCCCCTTCTTCTTCTTCCTCCTCTTCTTCTCCTTCTTCTTCTTTTTCTTCTTCTTCATCTTCTTCTTATTCTTATTCTCCTTTTCTTTTCTCTTGTTCTCCGTCTTTTACTTCTTCTGCTCTGGATTAGTCATGTTTGCTGTAATAATTATTCTAAAATGTATAAAGTTTGATGTAACTGGGAAGGAAAACAGTTTCCAGTGATATGCAAGTGTCGCTAGCATCTGCAATCATAAGATTGTAAGAGGTCCATGGTGACCATGGACCTCTTCATACTTTACTTTACTTTTACTTTTATTTATTACTAAACTACTATAATAGGTCCATGGTCATACTTTACTTTACTTTTATTTTTCTACTACTGTAATAGGTCCTTGGTCATAGCTTATTCGTGTATCTTGGGATCAATGCTTGGAAGTCGCTGGTGAACCTTACTTTGCAATTTCTAATTATTTCAATGCAGTGTGCAATACAGGTAGTGCTATGTCTTGCCCCCTCCCGCTGCCTCCCTTTCTCTCCGGGGTAATCTCCCCTGTCTGTTCTCTCTGCACTTCTTGCCCCTCCTCTCTTTTTCTCTCTTTTTCTCTCTCTTCACACTGACACATTGTTTCACCTTCTTGTTGCATGGGTAGGCGCGGGGGAGGAGATGGTGCCATGTGAGAGTTTTCTTTTCTTTGTTGATATTATGTTTGTATATATATATTTTTGTAATGGTGCACTATTTCCTTATCATTGCCGTTCATACTGTTTCATGTCTTTCACTCACGTATTTTGAGATGTTGTCATGAAATGTATGTATGTAAATCCCAAAACAAATTTCCTTTATGGGCCTGAATAAATTGAATTGAATTGAATTAATAGGTTTGAATATAATAAATAATTTGATTATTTCGTTTTTCTCATGTTTATTTTCAAATTCGTTCATTTAATTATACATATCCTTTATTCACTTTAGTTGAATAACAAAGAATCTCAAACGTTGCATAATTTCGATTAAATAGCTGTATACTTGTCGTCAGGAAAGATTAAATGACACTTAGAGAAATCCTTGTCATTTGATAGGTTGGTCGATATCCATCATTCAGCCCATTTAACAATGACGTCATCAACCGAGCAATTTTAGTCATTGAGTCATTACGAATAGATATTAAATTTGCTTTTATTCTAAGAAGGATGATAGCATAGTCACAGATTTGAACATAGGTATTCGTAAGATGATTTCGAACATTACACAGTAAGATATTCCAAGTCTCAATATTAGCATCAAATTCTACTACGTATATTCCAAAATTGAGTCGCAGACCAGTCGTAAGGTGTGCGGTTGCCTTTACATGTCGATGACTTGATTGATACCTTGGAGAACAAGCGAGTTTGCACGTTTCATATTATATTTTGTATAATAAAAATAAAACCTATGTTAATGGCAAACATTGATATTGTATTAATACATCAAAACCTCTATCTTAGCCACTTTGGACAGCGACATCTCAGAACTTAAGGACGTCATTCAAAGCCGGCCGTGCCCAGGGCCGTAGCTAGAGGGGGGGTGTGACACCCCCCCCCCACATTTGTGGCCGTCAGTGGCGTAACAGGCGGGGGGCAGGGGGGGCAAGCTGCCCCCCCCCCCCTGGTGGAGCTCACCGGGAAAATAAATAAAAAACGGGAAAAATAAAAAAAAGGGGGAAGAAAGGGAAAGGGAAAGGAAAGAAAAAAGGGGAAAGGGAAAGGAAAGGGAAAAGAAAACTAAGAAAAAACATAAAAAAGGGAAAACAGAAAGATAACGGGAAAAGGAAGGAAAAAAGAACAAGTGAGAAAGAACAATTCGCCCCGATATACAAATACATTAACATGATTAGTAAGACAGGGAAATAAATTAAAGATGACAAAAAGGCAAACAAAAGCGGGAAATAAATGCAGAATGGAATAAGCCAAAATCTAAATTGGAAAATAAAGAATAGGGACAAGATAACGTACACTACCGGGCTGCCGAGGATTGAGATAACGAGCGGGAAAAAAAAATGGATGGTATATAGCATAATGTCGTATGAAAGTCTATCATAAACTTGCTAAATCTCCAAAGGCTTTGTCCAATTAAGAGTCAAGACCCCGTGCAGTGGGGGCTCTTCATCTGTAACCTTTAATGGGTTCTATAACGGGCCCCTATATGGACCCTTCCTGCATTAAGCTTTACGTTGAAGCACTGACGTACCGGGGGTGGTTCCACAGCCAAGGGGAAATAAAATAAAATAAAGGAGGCAGTGAAATGAGATGAATGAAAAAAAATATATGACATAATATTTGCTATAATGATGTAAAAATCTATCACATAATTAGAATTTCATTTTTAACAGGCCATTTTTTTTCTCGCTCGCTTCGCTCGCTGGCGACTTTTTACAAATGTTCACACATTTGCTATGGTGTGCCCCTCACAATATTTGGATGATTACGATACACAACTGCATTGAATGTATGTGTTGTGTTAAAGCTATATAAATATACACGCAATTTGATTAAAATAAGTGGCCATCTGTAAGGTTCAAAATGGCTTTGATATCAAGAGGTTCCGGGGCTCTGCCCTGGACCCCACCCATAAAGCACTGTTATATAGATGAGTTTGGACCATGGCCCCCAAAAATTCTACAACCAAACAAAAAAAAATGAGGAAAGAAAGGAAAGTGTATTATATTTTACTGAATATCACGTTAAAATCTATCTTCATGTTAGATTCTCATGAAAAGGTGATTTTTTTTATCTCGCTCGCTTCGCTCGCTCGAGACCTATATTAAGCTACTTCTTGCCAGAAGCGCCATACTCGACTCGGCCCCCTCGAGCATATAGAGCTTCGCCCTGATGCTCACAATCATAACAAAAATCCTGTTCACCGTGGCGTACAAAAAAAGAGAGAAAAAAGGAAAGAGAGGAGGGTAAAATATGATATCATCTTTTTAACATTATGTCAAAATCTATCACAAAATTGGATTTTTGCAATGAAAATGTCAAAAAATTTTGCTCGCTCGCTTCGCTCGCTCACTTATATATATATATATATTTGCCCGATACGCCATATCGCCCCCTCAAAATGTTTGCCTTATGACGCCATTGCCTGTTCCATGATATGACCGGGAAATGTTTGGCTCTTGCCCACCCTGGCTACCGACCCCTGTTAAGCCGCTGGTGGCCGTCGTCAAATTTATGTACCAGTTGGCAAAATTGAGGATAGAGGAGAAAAATAAAAAGAAAGAAAGAGAGAGAGAAAATATGAAAAATGAAAAGAAAGAAAGAGAGAAAGAAAGAAAGAAAGAAAGAAAGAAAGAAAGAAAGAAAGAAAGAAAGAAAGAAAGAAAGAAAGAAAGAAAGAGCCTGATAGAAGTACTACATGTAATTTCGAAGAAGAAGAATGTTCGAAGCTACTGGGCGCTCTGCCCCATACCCCACGCAGTATGGGCTCTTCATACCTTCAAAGGGCTCTGCAACGCCCCCCGTATTGACCCTTCCTACATTTAACATTTACGTTCAATCACTGGCCTACAGGGAGGGGGGGTCTTGGTTCCGAGGGGTAAATAAAGAAATTAGGAGGCAACGTTATGAAACGAATGAAAAACAATGAAATATGTTATTTGCTGAATGTAATGTAAAAATCAATCAAATAATTAGAATTTCATTTCAAAGGGCGATTTTCTTCGGGCTCGCTTCGCTCGCTGCCGACATTTTAAAGATTTTCCCACATTACTATGGTGTGACCCCTCAAAATATTTATTTCATTGAGCAATTGCGTTGAATTAATGTGTTGTGTAAAAGATATATACTGGGAATATATTTTATCTGCGATTTTATTAAAAATAGTGGCAATCTGTATGGTTTAAAATGACTTTGATATCAAGAGTTTCCGGGCGTTTCGTCAGACGCTCTTACACGATAGCCAATTTTCATTATAACCTGTCCGAGGTTGCAAAAATACCAGCACTGTCATGACTGTCTCTCAACGTCTTGTTATATGATAAGGCTCCGTTTTACAAAGAGTTGTGAATTTCCGTACATCGACGGATACGGACCTCTACGACGCAAGTTGATTTTGAATGAGACTTTTGGCCCCGTCGCAAGTTGTGTGACATGAGCAAATTTTAACTTTTCGCAGCCACAACGGGAACATTAGATCTGCGGTTCGTGTGCAAAATTTTAGTTACTACTATGGCAACAGCCATCGAGGGCCCCATGGGCGTCCTCGTAGAGCTCGAGAGCGCCTCTGCAATATGGAAGCAACAGTCAATCAGCGCGCCTGCATGTAGATTGATTCTTATATTCTTACACTCTGTACAGGCAACCAAAGCCCCCCAAAAAATTATTGATTTTCACCAAAATATAGGTCTATAAAGGATTCAGGTTTTGAAAATGAATAGAATCTGGTGATCATCACCACCTTGGTATAATTTCCTAACAATGTAAGAATCCTTTGAAATCTAATCCCCCATTTCGGGGAAAGTAAAGCATAATGCCCATGGGGCATATGCCTTTCACATGCATTGTAAGCCGAGCGAGATGGCTTGTCGTTTGTGTAAGTAATTCTTTCCCTTAATATGTACTCGAGTTGCTTGAAGAACCACTTTCTTATCCATGCCATAATACACCTTGTAGCGCTTCTCTGGACATGTCTAGCCCGGTGGAGTCCGGGGGTGTGGAGTGACGGGCAAGCTGAGCAGTAAAATGGTTATGGTACGGTATCGCATGCGTTGATATCTACATAGATCTTAAATCTGGATTTTTCTCTCTTTTATTGTGGCTCCTCCTACACAAACGGCAAGCCATCTCGCACACAATGTGAAGACCATACGCTCCATGGGCTTAATGTTTTATATCCCCCCACAATGGGCGATTAGATTTTAAGTTATTCTGACATTGATAGAAATTGTACCGAAGAGGTGTTGATTACTAGATTATATTTATTTCCAACAAACTGAATCCATGTTTATAGAACTATATTTTGATGAAAAAAAAATGTTGTTTTATTGGAAAAGTCAAGAATTCATTTTCGGTATAGATGTAAGAATATAAAATTATATCTACAGGCGTCCTGGTTGAATGCCTCTTCCATTATACAGAGGCGCTCTCGAGCTCCCATGTGGCTCTCGACAGTTGCAAAAAAAATCATTTCAAATCGGACAAGTCGCTGTTACCATATGTAGTAGCAACAAGAATTTTGCACACGAACCGCAGATCTAATGTCCGCGTTGTTGTGGGTGCGAAAAGTTCGGACTGAATCGATCAACCACAACTATGTAAAGCCAGCAACGTCAACATCAAAAGGCACGTTTAATATGTTTTATGGATATGAAGTATGCGCAGACATTCATTATTGTCTTGACAATTTGATGTGCCCTTCTTGGGTTAACAAAGGACCTTGCTTATGCAATTCCTTGTATAGAGAAAATTATATCAATGATAAATTCCCATATAGTTGAGGCTGATTTGATCAATCACAACTCTTTGTAAAACGGGGCCCAGGTGTACACAGACTTATCGTATTTGCACGATAATATCACAATTTCAACGATTGTGTTTTACATTAAAAAAAATAGTTCTACAATTTTTAATGGTCTTTTTACATTTCATCATCAAAGAAATTCAGATCACATCCAAAAGAAACACTTGTCTGAAATGGGATACAGGATTGCAAAGATTCCCTGTGATTACTAACTATTTCTTATATATGAATAATTGTGATGTAATGTGATAAGACAACCTTATTTGAAAATATTAAGAATTCAGATAAACATATGTATGAAACGTACATTAATCAGTAATAAATTATTTATAATACTTTATAAATAATTGAATTGATTTTGACTGGGTAATCATGATTTTATTTTCTTCTATTCTATTTATGCAATACTTGATACAATGTAATTTTAATTAATTTACACTCATGACTCCTTTACGTAATTTGATTTGTTATAATGAATATCTTTGTTTGTGTAATAATAATAATATGTCCATTTATATATCGCAGTTACTATGTGCATATACTCAACTACGCTTTGATACTTGGTATCATATTATTACCCTGGCTGTAGCTGAGTCGCCATATTAATAGGCGCTAAAGCGTTCAAGGAATAAATCCTACCGGGTAACCATTCACATCACCTGGGTCGAGTGCGGCACAATGTGGATAAATTTTCTTGCCGAAGGAAATTACGCCAAGGCTGGGATTCGAACCCACGACCCTCTGTTTCAAAGTAATATATGTATTGAATGCTTATATATTTTTTCTATCTACTCTTTTTATAATGTTTTTGTATGTTATTATGCTATGTAAACATGCATATTTCAGCCACTGGCTGCAGATCATGTATTATCAATAAACCATTTATATTCTATATTCTATTTTATTCATTGAATAGTATTTTGAATTATGAAATACAGGTTCTGGTCATCTGGTAAAAATATATATATATTTTCGGGTTTTTTTAAACAACGACTAACATCAGTACATAGAAACGCAATTAAAATGCATATCCTTTTCCACAATTACATAAAAAAGAGAATTTTTAGCAGATCATATTACATGAGTGTTCCAACACTGCATAATGCAACAAGTTTATGTATGGTAGATTTTCACTTTTTAAACGTCACATGGTTAATTCTGAAGCAAATTTTACAGTACACGATTATATGTCTTACTAATAAAATTTGGGCTATTTCCCATGGATAGAAGCTCTTATCTTATCTTTGTACAATATAATTTCAGAGGAGAAATACTATGAAAAGTAACCGGGAGAGATAACGTAGGAGAGTCATACGATATGCGATTAACGTAAATAATGCATAATGATTCACCCCAAAACAGTATCTTGTAGATAAATAGAATCATTCCTACCAATCTTATTCCAAAACCTGTTTCATATAATACTTTTACAAAATGAAGTTACCTATTAGCCGTGTTTAGATTTTTTTAAAGACAATTTATTTTCCTCTAAAACAATAAAATCATAAGATTTAAAAGTGGAAATGTGTTTAAAAACATTAATACATCCAACATGTCCAAAAGCGGTTCTCGTCACTGCATACAATTAGTACACATGTGGACACACCTAGCACCATCAAAACTTAAAGCTGATTGAACCCGTATATAAAACATAGTCTTTACAACGCTCTCAATTAGTAAAATATCAACGTTGATATAATTTTCAATATCACAGACATGATCTGTCGATAAAGCAGATTGAGCTCTTCTCTCAAAGTTCATCGTTTTGCAATGATTCATCATCTTCACAAATTTCAAGGGCCACTTCTTGGAATCCAGATACTGCTGAAACACCAGACTGAGCTCCCTCTTGTCCTTGGGGAACCTCACTGCTTCTGGTTTCTTCTTCAACCTGGAAAGCGTCCTCGCCTTGGTCTGTGGCGCCATCGTCAGTGTTATCACTTCCTGCTCGTGAGATAGTGACCACGACGCTTTCGGTGTTGGTTTCCCCTTCGCCCGTGAAGCCTCCATTTTGAAGACTTTTTGCATTGACAACCGGATGTGAATTCCCGGCCGGCAGCGTCGAATGGCGCTTTACAGAGAGGCCTTTGCGTCTCCTACGGAAACCTTGGTGCACCTTCACACTGACGCGGTACGACTGCAGCGCGACAATTAGTCCGTTTTTCGCGGCGAAGAAGATGAGTGTCTCCCCTACGTATCCTGTCGAGAACATGATGTAAAGGCGGAGGATCAAGTACGGGCCGTCCTGCATGAAGATACTCACCATCAGAGACCATATCTCGCTTTCGCAATAGCAGCAGCAGGAAGCTTTACAGTTGAATCCATTAGGTTTGCTCCCTTGGACTGCGGTTGAATCGTCGGAAGAGTCACGTGATTCGATTGGACCGGCGATGCGAGGTTTTCGCTGCTTCACCGCCGTTAACCCCAGGGGAATCTGTAGGAGGCTCCAGCACCAGACAGCGATGATGAATCCAACGTAGATTTTATCACACGCCACAGCCTCGATACTCAGACTGTCCGTTGCAAATTCCAGCATATCTAGAGACATTGCTGTCAGAGCCAATAGCAGGCTGGAGAACTGATCATGTGATAGCTTGCCTTTGGGTGCCATCCAGCGACCGAAGATGATGACTAACATCATGATTTGCTGGAAGATGGAGGAATAGCGCCGACTCAAATCATGTGTTGCCTGCAAGTGAAGCAACATTGGAAATACTGAATTATTAGTTTGTTCATTTATAAATCCGTTGATACTATTTTTACATGGACAATAGAGATCATTTCTTTCTACTACGTGATGAATGTAACATCTTTCGGGTTCATCCCATGATGTGATCGGTTTAAGAAAATTTCAGTAATGACGAATGGAAATGACTGAAACAGAAAATCGATCAAGAAATACTCGTGTTTGTAGGCATATGCCCATATTTCATTGCAGTGTAACCTAAATTCATTTTTTTTCTCCATGTAGTATTTTGAATAAGACTGCACTGTCCCAATTTGTGTGGAAGCTAAAAGTACTATCAGACATGGTAAAATCAAAGATACTACAAGGGGAAGATCGGAATGTACAAATAACGCGTAATGAAACGCTCGGGAAGAGCGCCCCACAGCGTTGAGTAAGTAACGACCTTTTTTACCTTTGCGTATCGCGAGATGGTTGTATACAAAACATATGAGAGAAATGGTGAAGGGTTGAAGGAATAGACAATTTTTACATTTTAATTTTCTTTTATTCATTTTTTTTTCTTAAATTAAAGATGAATATATTTCAGAGGTTTCTTTGTATTCCCATGTACCACCCTTGAGCCCTCTCCAGCGGCGTAACAGGGGTCGGTGGCCAGGGGGGGCAAGATCCAAAAATTTCCCGGTCATATCATGGTATGAACAGGCGTAATGGTGTAATGAGGCGACACATTGAGAAGGCCAGATATTGCGTATCGGGCTGAATTTATCTTTAAAAAAAAGTTGCAAGCGAGCGAAGCGAGCTAGCAAAAATTTTGAACTTTTTAATTAAAAAATTAAAATGTTGTGCTAGATTTTTGACATGATATCCAAAAAATAATATATTTCACTCTTCTCTCTTATGATTCCTTTTTTGTGGTCTGTACGCCACTGTGAACAGGATTCTTTGCGGCAGTAGCGTGAAGAGTAAAAAAAAAAAAAAAAACGAGGGGCGCAGTATAGCACATGTCCTAAAAAGCTGCTCTATATAAGTCCAGAGCGAAGCGAGCGAGAAAAAAATCACCTTTTCATGAGAATCTAACTTTGAGCTATTTTTTGACATTATATTCAGTAAATAAAATCATATCCTACACTTTTCCTTTGCTTTTCTTTCCTCCTTTTTTTTCTTGTCTGTAGAACTTTTTGGGGCCATGGCCCAACCCTTCCATACGCAGTGCTGTGCGGTTGGGGTCCGGGGCGGAGCCCCCGGAACTTCTTGATATCAAAGCCATCATAAAACATGTAAAACTTCACAGATTGCCGCTATTTTAATCAAAATCGCGGGCATATACAGAATATAGCTCTTACACAACACATTTATTTAACCCAGTTGCGTAATCACCAAATATTTGGGGGGGGGGGCAAAACATAGCAATTTTGGAAAAAATTGTAAAAAGTCGCCAGTGTGCAAAGCGAGCTGGAAAAATATTGCCTATTGAAATTAAATTCTAATTATGTGATAGATTTTTTCATTATATTCAGCAAATAACACATTTCATTGGTTCCATTCATTTCATTATATGTTGTCTCCTTTAATTTCTTTTATTTCCTCTTGGGTGTGGAACCAAGACCCCCCCCCCCCCCCCCCTCCGCGCCTGTATGCCAGTGATTGAACGGGGGGCGTTATAGAGCCATTTGAAGGTTATAAATGAAGAACCCCTACTGCATGGGGTCTGGGGCAAAGCACCGGTAGCTCATTTGCATAAAATTTAGCAACGTGACAGCACAATGTTGTATGCAGCCCATCTTTCTTCCCGCTCTTTAATTTCAATCATCGGCAGCCCGGTCGTATTATTATTTATTTTTCTTGTCCCTTTCCTTTGTTTTCCAATTTAGCTTTTGGCTAATTACATTCTACCTTCGTTTCCCGCTATTGTTTGCCATTTTTTATCTTTTAATTTATTTCCCACCGTGTTATTGCATTACATAGGCCTTAATGTTCTTCTTTCCTACATTTTCCCGCTTTCCTTCCTTTTCCATTAAAAAAATGGGATTTCTTCGTTTTCTTTTCCCTTTCCTTTTCCCCTTTCCTTTCCCTTCCCCTTTCTTTCTCCCTCCTTTTTTCTTTTTCCCGTTTTTCTTTTCTTTTCCCGGTGAAATCCGCCAGGGGGGGCAACTTGCCCCCCCTGCCCCCCCGCCTGTTACGCCACTGGCCCTCTCTAAAGTCCCCTCTCTCACACAGCTGCGTGCCGATGTGCCATGGTTTACTTACACAACGCTGTTGGGCGCCCTTCCCCAGGAGCATTTTTCGGGCGTTTGGGACACTGAACTGGAAGTGGTTTGGGAGCGTGTCAAAAATCGCCGAAGTGTCCGATCTTTCCCTTGTAGTATCTTTGGTAAAATTAATACATTGGGTATAACTCCAAAATAATGCTTCCAATCTTCCTTTGAAATTCGTTTTTTTACTACGAGTATGATTTAATTTTTTTCTCAGTACTTTCGTTGCTTCTATTACCAAGTCAACCCACCCGCAGTTTGAACCATCCCTATCAACCATATCATTATCAACGTTATCATTCTTATCGTCAAAGGTGTCGTCATCATCATCATCATTATTATTCATTTATTTATCGTTATTGCTATTATTATTATCATTATCACCCTCATTACTATTTATATATTATTTTCTTACAGATTCTACGGCTACCCACCGGATCGAGCACATGGTCAGTGATGTTGGCTCCGAGGAGGCTGTCAAAGTGCGTATCAGCCTCTTCCTCCATCGCCTCCACAACGGCTGAACGACACTCGTCATAGAACACAACAGGACAGGTGGTGGACATCTGCATGGCATCCACAACGTGCCTTCTGAAGTTGAGGGCGTAGATCTCCAGTATGATGATACAGGGGACAACCCATAGGAGATAAATGAAAACACTTGGTATAAACCTAGATGGGAAGAAGATTAAAAATATTATTATATTTATATTTCAGAATCATTTTGAGGAATCATAACCAGGGACTTGGCCATAAAAGTTTATGTATTATTACTGGGGGTGCTCTGACAATTTTCAGCATATCCAGTAACAATATAATGATCCTTCATGACCAAGTCCCTGTCATAACGTTACCATACATATCATTTTATCAACGTTTTAAGTACTTTGTGAACCTAACCCATTTGATTGAAATTATAATAGGCATTTGTATAGCGCCATCTATCTAGAAACAATTTATTCCAATGCGCATTGATGTTATTAGTATTATTACCCCGGCTTTAGCACGAGCTGCCTTTCAGCGCTCGTGCATTCAAGGAATTAATCCTGCCGGGTACCCATTCACCTCACCTGAGACGAGTGCAGCACGGTGTTGATAAATTTCTTGCTGAAGGAAAACGCCAACAAATTTTGTTTTCATGCACCAAGATAAAATCAAACATACCCAACGCACGTAAATCGTTTTCTTGAATAATTTAACAAAAAAAAGTAGAAATGGCGTAAGTCCAAAATGTTTGATTCCATGGAGTAAAACTTCCGAAAAAAGATGTATTGTCCAATTAGTCCTACTTTTCAAGAAATATAGGAAGATGATATTAAACTTCCTTCTTGTCCTTATAGAAATCCTTTTTTTTTAAAGTTCACTAATCTCCAGAAAACAGCGCTTTCATATGCAACTAGCAACCCTCATGGTGTGTTAACACCTTTTCCAAAGTATGTTTTGGTTTTTGTAACCTAAACGCTCCATAATTTCATTAACGATCTGAAAATGATTACGTTCATGGCCGTTCGCTGGATTTGCTCCTAGAGGGATATAAGTAAAATATTTAAAAACCGTAGGAAGAAATTCCTGGGCAGCGCAGCTAAATTGGTTAATTATAGCAGCGCTTTGTATCCTCAGGCAAAATGCGCTTTATGAATTCAACTTTTATTATTATTATTATTATTATCATTATTAAAACGTTTGGAAGCGAGGGGACAAAACGTCCGGTCTTCCCCCACTAAGCGTCTTTTGCATTTGAAAGATGGAATAGGATTTGGTGAATACTTCGCATATTTATTTAAAGAAAACTTGGACTAAATGAAATATTTTCGGAAAATTCCTGGGAGTGCGCATCTGCCCCCCCCCCCCTTCCCCTAATGATACGTACGGCCTTCACTTTTGGTACTCTCTTTCACTCTTTGCTATGGAATCAAACAACTGTTATAAACCATGAACTTAATTATCCTGGCTTGGAACAGGGTAATATCTTGTTGGGGAGGAGTGGATGTTATTGGCACGGATTTGTCATCGAGAAGGTGTCAGTGCTAAAAAATGAATGCTTCGTCATCTTTGTAAGGCGTGATCTTAAATCTAAGGCAAATTTCCTATGACTATCCAGAAATTTGCTTTCCACATTTTCTTAAACTCTTTTGACATTGTATTGCGTAGGCAGTGTTTTCAGTATCAATGTTCTGCACATTACATTAATTAGAAAGGAAATAGCGAAGAAAATGTTTGTGTCTTTAGTTCACCATGCAAATTTAGTTAGCCATTGAGAAGGACTATTAAGTTGGAGGAATGAAGATTATTAAGTGAAAATGAAGAAATTTTAGTGGAAAATGAGGTGCAAAGACTGGCAGTTAACTTTTGGATGATTCATTTTAGTTAATGTCCTTAATTAAAGCTTGACCCCTACCCCCCCCCCCATGAAATTTGTATATTCGATCAGCTTTAGGAAGGCCTTAAAACTAAAATATAAAGCGTGCGATTTTGCTATTTTGTTTACCTCCAACAAGGATCATGATGACATTAGCATCAATATCAACATTTGCATTGGCATATCATGTCATTTCCCTACTAAATCTTTCTTGATGGCTTCCTTCCTATTTTCACACCAATGTATTAATAACATATTATACAGATATTCCACATCAATGTATCAAATATAGTTTTAATTGTGAAACAAAAACTAGGAATTATTCGTCGCTGTAAACAGTATTTTGATAAAGCACAGTTGAACAAGCTGTATTTGGGCTTTTGTAATGCCTCATATAATGTATTGCTGTACCGTCTGGTCGGGAAGATCTGAAATTAATCACAGTAAGCTAGAGAGATTACATAAGAGGGCGGTATACATGGTGTCTAATTTCTCTTGGGAAACTCCATCTGAACAAATTTTTTAATTATCCTGGCCAAAAATACGCAATGTCTTTTTTAGAGCATCTTGTTTAATGGTTTACAAGAAGCTGCTTTGTGATAAGTTTATTTATATAGAAGAAGTATCCTCTGGAACAACAAGGAGCACAAATAAGATGAAAATCAGGGTGCCATATGCTCGTACAACCTTCTACCAGAAATATTTTTTGTCACAGGCCCATTGCAATGGAATGAATTACCCGAACGCGTCCGTTTCATAGAAGACATTAAACAATTTAAACGGTGAAATGGCAAAATGGGAAAAAACATTTGATATGTAATAGGGACTAATGGTGGAATCTATTCTATTCTTTCTCCTCATCTTGCACATGTCTTATCTCTTTGCATGTGTATATACAATTTTCGTTTACTTTTAGGTAACATTTGTACAGTATCATATTTCATTTTTTTTTTGTTATTTTCCATAGTTAATTATGATTATTTCATTATTTGATTTTTAATATTAGTATTTATGCTCTATTCGTTGTTTATATTTGAATATATCACCATGTTTGATATTGTGTTTGTTACGAAGTGCCCCAACGAAAACCAGCTTGTTGCTGATTGGGCTACCCTTCTTTTAAATATTTGAAATAAATAAATAAATACAATGACAAAACTATCACTGCTGTTTTATTACTTTACTTTTAAAAAATATCCAAATGAATTACAACTGTCAATAACTTTGTAAATTAAAACCCATGATAAAAAATAAATCCTCAATTAGATTATCAAGTATGTCTTCTTTTATCATGTGTGCCAAATTTTGAGGGGTAGATCAGAGCATTCTGGGGCTGTGGCGAAAATTGTAAGCAAGTGCATAATTATAAAACCACACTTTGTAGTATGTGTCATTAAGACTGTCACTTATGCTTTGTAGATGTGAATTTAATTCAGAATATCAAATTTTAACCACTTTTACTGACTGAGTGTTTCAGGATAAAGCACATTTTAAATTATGTTATGTACACCAACTATTACTTAAATGTAAAAAAAAAATGTTTCGTGTAACGTCCTCTTATATAGAAATATTTTCTAAGAGTATTATCATATCATCAGAAAGGGGGCACTTTTTTACTTTTAGACAAGAGGCAAATCCTTAAAAATTCTAAATGTTAAACCATTGAAAAGTCTTGATCACGTTGGTAAGAAGATATGTACAAAATTTAAAATGTTACATGACAACATTTCAGTATCGTTTAACCAGATTGTCGAGAAAACATTAAATAAAATGATAACTGCATTCGCTTGTCAAAATCCCTTTTAACAATGTCTTATTCAGAATATGGATGAATCCATGTTCATTTAAGGAGGTTATTATAGTTTTATCACATGAATCGATACCAGGACGATAATTGGCTGATCAGGGCATATGAAAGTTTGCAATCAATCACAAAAACACTCTAAAAAATATTGGGTAAAAATTCCCAATGAGGGTATTGTGTCCAACCAACATTGGGCATTTCTTTTGGGAATCCAGTGTGGTGAAAATTTGGCTCATTCTAAAGTAATTTCTGGCTTATTTTTTAACCTTACTGGACAATATGCTTCCCGCATTGGGTAAAATACTGCCCCAAGTTACCATCATGCTGGTTAAATTTTACCCATTATTTTTTAGAGTGAATTTGGGATTAAACGAAAGCTGTTTTCTCAGCCAATGAATTTGTACCATTTCGGAAGATTATGACAGTGTGTATTAACATCATTTGACCTGTGACTCGATTTCTCCAAGAAGAATTTTGAGACTTTTCTTCAACATATTAGCTACCATCCAAAAAAGATGCAATGGTTTACTTATAGCAGATTAAATTCCCCGACAGATGGCTATTTTTAGGGGTATCAATAAGGACAGTCTTACCAAGTCCACTCTCCCCTCCTCTTGTACTTCAGAGTGACGATAACTTCGATGGCTGATGGTATGAGGAGAGCGTTCAGGATGAAGACCCTGCCCTCCTTGATGATGTCGTGAACGAAAAATGTGAGTATAATGCCGTTGGCAGCGTAGATGAGCCGGACAATGAGAGCCTTGAAGGCTGCAAACAGTGAAACTTTTTTCTCGTTCATTGTCCTCGCGATGTTGACCTGTCATTCAAAACAAGCAGAAATCAGTTGTTAGATATTCCTCATTAACGATAAAAGAAAGAAAATGGACACATATACTAAAAAAAACTTACTGTCAAATAGTCTTGTTTTGGATCGAGTTATACCAATGTGACGTTGTTGCGTGTATATTTTCCCTGTGTTTGAATGTCTAAAGCTACATGCATATACATGTATGAATGGTGATTCCACTTCAGTGGATTTTCATTGAGACCCCTTCATTCTATAATGGCGAATACATGCAGGTCTGAAATAAAAGAAACTAGGATTTCCTAATCCATGACGTAATCTGGTTCTTTTCACGATGATCCATGTTTTGAGAGGTTTGAGTCACTGAATAGTAAGTAAAGTAATAAATCCTTGATTGACCAATGAATAGATGGACAACCCCACGAGCACTTATCAGTTTATGCCTTTTGTCCCTTTTTGCCTCCTGTCAACGAATGGTTGCCATGGTTGCGGATAGGACGGGTGCTATGTACCTCATTGCATAGTGTTCAAAACTCTTGTACTATAAAATTGTTTGAGGTTCAACGTTCCGAGCTTAAATGAATGGTAAGTATGGGCTTAGAGTCAACTGAATATAACATCAAGCCAATATGACGACACCTTGATACTACATTTTGATTGGCTCCTTACATTAACAAATAGCACATTGTTTAAGTATGTCACTCTATCAACAAATTGCTAAAACATTTTTTGTAATTGTTTAAACTTTTTTAACTTGTTTAAAAATTAAAACAATAGTTAGTAAAGTGATGGGCTTAAACAACGTGCTTAAAATTGTAAACAGCGTTTTACAGTACGGTGTAAAACCTATCTGTGAAATGACGAATTACACGAAAAATTTGGACTATAAAGCTTTGGTTTTGGCGTTACATTAAGATCGACCTGAGAGAACCTTGATTTATGCTTTTCAAATGTCTAAAAACTGTGTATCAAATCCTAAAAATAATTATATGAGGTCAAAATGATCATTAAATTAAATCTACAAAATAATTAAGCAGCTCTCACCAAGCTGTGAAGACGGGGTCGAAATGCAAAGTAAGTCACACCACACATGTATCACTGAGGAGTTTTGGCTGAAACGATTTTGCAATACACTCTTATCTTTTGGAAAAACGATGGTCAAAAACGGTGGTCAGCCCTTAAAATTATGCTTAATCAATCGTCATATTGAATAACTTGCCCTGGACTTTATGTCATTTTCAGGGAATCTATCTCCCGAGCAAAAAATAAAAGAATGATCATGTGCGCCACCATACGGTGCGCTGCGATGACCGATGACTGCGTGGAATAAACAAATGACCATATTTTCGGCGGGTGATGTGTCAAGCAAAACCGGCCCTGACAGAATAAATGATAGAATAGGTGGCATCTAAATATAGTATCAAACGATGTGAAACAGAAAAAGAAAGACTGAAGGGTTAAATATGATATTATACACTGAAAGTTTATCCCAAATTTAGATGTTCATTTAAGAAAAGATCAAAACTGTCATTCACTCGAGACTTTTTTTTAGATTGCGCTCTATACGTGCCCCTCCAAACGACTTAATTTGCCTTGACCGAGACCGATTCGCGCAGTCTGTGCTAACTCCAAACTTCACCTTCATGGGTGTAATTATTTTTCAAAAACTAACCAGTAGTTATTTAAATCATCTAAAAACGCTCGTAATTATTTATCAAAACACTAATTCCCCGAAGGACCGAATGATTTTCCTTTATGGGAGATTATGAATAAGAAATAATCCAAATTTATATTCATGTGAAGAAGAGTTCTCAGTGTGCATCGCAGATTTTATGTGACTTTTAAAAGTCTCTTTAGGCCTATGACGTCAATGGTACGGGTCTAAGATCTAAATATATATCTTGCATTGCTTCGAGCCACTAGTCCAATCTATTTACCGTGACACAGATTCACCATTTTCATCAGGCTGCGCTCCTCAGAATATGAATTTCAACTAGAATCTACTAACAGCTCTAAGCATATGACAAATATAATTGTTGTGATATATACAGCATAATACTCATTGGCACGACCAAGCGCTGTTTTATCGTCCTAATTGTCGTCCTAATTGTGTTTACTTGGTAACAAAAGTCATTCTACAGATCAACGTGCCCCTTTTACGTCATGGTGACATCATGATGACAAAAGCTTATGATGATATTAACGCCTCCCTGGCGCTAAATTATTTTTATTACACATTTTTTGCCTGGTACCCTAGAGTTTTCAAAGAAACGCAAATTATGCAGTCAAAAAGGATTTATGGTTATCTGGAATTTGATATAGTGACGAACACTTAGTCATACATTTGGCCTAATCCAGAGTATTTAGCCCAGATCATTAAATGAAAATGAAAATTCAATTCATTTCAATCTATTCCTTAACCATCAAACACAAAAACAATGCAAACAGATTGACAACAAAATTATGCGAAAATACAATGATAGTAAGGTGACCCCGGAAAAGCAAGGCAGTTGGCAAATTCGACGACATTCAAGTATTACAAAAATAATTTTTGAATACGGAGGGACAGCTAGGGCTATCATTTTAAACAACAAAAACAGAATGATTTATGAATTAAAATGTATTCGTTATGATTTTCACACAGGCTACCCCCATGCCCCTTTCCCGAGGAGACGTTTCATCACAAGCCTCATGCATGCGATGACTGTGTTGGCTATATTAGCTATTACGCCTATAGTGATAACATAAGCAATCGGACAGGTCGATGGGATCAATGAATATCGAACAAAATAAAAAGGTAAGGATTACTTGTTTCGCTCCGTTTGTCATGTTTATGAACTTGTCAACGTAACTTTCTTTTTTTTTCTCTTATTGCAAAATAGCTATCGTAGTATAATTGAGTCATTTCCCTTTGAGCTAACCTTGGCAGGAATTCGTGAAGCAGAGATCGGTGTAGTAGTCATTAATTGATTGTTGTTATCGGTCATTATTTTGATGTATACTTCCCTGTCCATTTCCACAAAAAAATATGTTAGCGATAATGGTACAGCGGCGATAGCCGAGTATTTTCTAAAAAGTTGAATTCATAGAAAAGTAAGATATCCTGTACTTTTACGAGAAACTTATTCAAAAAGGCTGACTTTAGTCATTACTTAAAACGTAATTAGCATGAATATTACCAAAGCAATATTATTTAATAATAGGAAAAAATAATTTTTCATTATTATATATGCGATATTAAAAGAAAGAAGATAATGTGAAATATGCCTGATAATTTGAAATTTGGTTTGATGTTCCGGCCGGGGGTAAATATTAAGATAGATTTGAATTGTATTGTAATATCATTTTAAATCATAATTCATACCTCTTGCCTTTAGATGGTGCAAATGACCACATAGCTACTGATCAAACATAAAGTGAATAGGGAAAGGCTGGACAATTACTGACCTTTACGTCACAAACTACATGGCACATTACCAAATAGATATCATAATCATACAAAGGGGTGTAGGATGTGTGCTCTGTTTTTTAATATCTGTACCAGAACATCCCTGATACCGAAGCGGGAATGGACCTTTCATATTAATACTAATCATGCAGATACATTTTAAGAACTGTACAAATGGATTTCTAGCCCATACACCGTGACAGACATTCAGAACAATGATACTATATAGTCTAAATCGAGAATGTATCGCCTACACCTTTTTTTTAGCTAAAAGTAAACGATAGATGAAATATTACACACAGTTTTATACCAACCTTTTATTACGAAGAAAGATCACTGTTGGGTGTCAGTTTGGTGGCAAACAAGTTGGAATATTCCCAAAATGTAAAAAGTGTCTTTAAAAGCACGAGTTGCATTATTCAGATGAAGACCTGAAGATTTGCTTAGACGTTGTTGCAGCAGGCCTCTGCTTTAAATGCAAAATGTGGAATATCGCTCTTAAATCCCATTTTCTCGTCTGCTTTTCGAAAATCTGACGAAAATAATTGCTTTCCAATGGTAGTTTGTTGCTGTTTAAATAGTTTTCCCGTCAGGGGAAACAGAATAGAGATTTGTGCACAGATTGACCTGGCATGAGGGTCTCAATTTCTTGGATTCATCATAATAAAAACTTAACAATAACCACCAAATACTCATCTGGCCGTTAGCCAGGATGCTTGTTCCGAAAGAGCCAGAAAATTGAACAGTTGATCTGACATGGAAGGAACACTCTTAACCCAACTTTGTAAAATATAGGATATCTATGTCATTTGTAAATGCACGATAGGGCAGTTATTGAGAAATCATCATTATTAAAACAGGGGCAGACTATAATTCCGGGATAGCTTGGTATTTTTTTTATTCCCTATAGATAACTGCGGAAATCATAACAATTGAAATTAATTGGATTAACCTCATGAGCGTGAGTCAGTGATTTCCCATTATTCGTCATATAGGGATTTTTCCAAGGCGCACGACGGATTCAAGAACTCAGTAAATGTATTGGAAAGGCCTGCCAAATGACAAAGATCAGCTAGGGGTCTTTCTCGAGAATTAGTGAACCAGAACAGCAGTTTCGTCCTGAGTTTCAGAACTGACGAAAAATTGCAAAATTATGTCGTTTGTCCAGAGTCCAGGACGAAACAGTTGCTTTGAATCACCAATTTTCGACAAAGACATTTTGGTTGTTCATTGTCAAAAAGAGCATAATTATGACAATACATTTTCAATGTTCTTGAATCAGTCGTGCGCTGTCGAAGCGAAGATTCCCTTGCACGGCCTACGTACCATGGGGCAAATTATTCGAGGCAATTACGCGTAACTACGCAGACCTGTTGATTTGGTGGAAATACAGAAAAAATACTTGAACTAATCGGACTCATTTTTAGTTGTTAGTATATTAAATGAAGCTCGAAAATGCCATGGGCAAATACTCCCTAGCTTTGATGAGCTCAAATGATTCACTACTAAGTCAGTCATATGTGCACCGTCATTTTTGTAATTTCAAAATGTTGGATTAAAGTTGTTGACGAGTAATTTTTTTCAAATCATTCGGAAGAAGCACCGCGCCGTTTTCTTAGATTCTGCGCGTGTTTGGATGAACACGATGAGTATACAGTAGCTTGTGTATACAAAATAAATCATATATATATAACAGGAACTTGTATACAAAATAAAACATAATAGTGAACAGTGAACAGCACATCACTAGAGGTGTTCAAGTCAAAGATCGAAAAGAGCTACCTACGATACGACTAAATATCACCGTGCCCTCTCTCACCCGCTGCATTCATACCAATTGGTCCAGCAGTGTACACATCCAGATCCAGATCCAGAGCAACAAAAACCGGATGCAGGAGAAGAGATACATAATTATGAACATCAGTTATGTTGTAAGTAAACATTTAATATGTTGATATTCTTGTATGATAGGAAAACCTCTGCCGTTGAAAAGGATATATCTTTGATGCGCTGGTGAATAATCTTAAAAAGGAAAGTATATAGTTAATATTTTCAATTAATATATTTAGTAGTAGATACAATTAATATTAAATTGTAATTAATAAATAAGCATAACGATCTAAATAAATGTTGGCTCATTGTTATTCATGAAGGTTCATCGGCATGTTTGTAATGGTTTCCTGGAATTGTTGATTTCCTTGTTTTTCTTTCCTGATTAGAGGGTCACATCATTCATGGACCATGGTCACGTGTCAAAACATGTACTCATCGGTTGTCGTTTACATGGCTTTATTCAGAGAATTACACGTTTTGTAACAATGACCCAAAATAGACCAATGTCCTCTAATTCCCTCAGTTCGGAATCCGTTCGACATTATTATGAAATAAGTCACTGTCATTTATTTCGTAAGTGCTGGTGGCATCTTTCCTCTCCCATTGACGATGTATAGAATCACCACACTACACGAAAAGAGAGATGAGGTATTCACGACAATGCCCTAAGTTCATATTGATTTTATTTCATGTTTTTTCTTCACTTTCTTTATTCAAACAATAGTATTGTAATTCAATCTTTAATCGTTTTTTTTTTCTTCAAATGTGCATATGTGCTTCCAATTACATTTTAAGTGACCATGTAAAAAATCTGCACATTTGGTATTCCAGACAGTGTTTTTATTTTCTGCCATGTTCCAAATTTCATGTCCCTTTAAAATTATTATTATATCCAAAACTAAGACCCAATAGCTAACCTTGGCCTAAAACCATGGGACTGTGGGCTATAGCGCCAGTGTCAAAATTTTGGGGCGGGAAGACGCCCACCCGCTGTTGCTATATAATGGCAAAAAATGCGTGAAAGGAAAAACAGGAAGAAAAAGAAACAAAATAGAGAAAAGCAAAGGTTGCCAAACCAGAAGCGATTAAAGAAAAGACATTTTTTAAATGGTTGTTATGGTTGTGTTTTTTAAGTACAAGTTGTCACTCTATCAACAAAACTGTTCGAATACAAATGGCGCCATCTTTCGATCAGATTTCGTAAACATTCGTTTTTGCAAGATTTAAGATTCTTCTTTTGCTCATGGTGTCACGAGCAGGAAGGCAAAAAATATTCATTCGACCAAACCCATTCGATTTTTTTTTTATTTGATATAGCTGACTGACAAAAGTGTATGAATATGATTGGCCATCTAAAACTGATTCTAGGATGGGCAAATAATGGATTTCTTTTTCCCGAATTAAGAAGAAATATCATTTCACTTTTAGAACTTTTTGACTGGCGGAAGATTTCATGCTATTTTACTGGTTGAGGTGATGAATTTGATACCGTCTTCATATTCTTTTTGTAAATGAGCCGGTCGGGGTACCCTTCTCTGGTCAGATATGGAATTTACTTTTACTAATCATTCGATCCTCTATTTTCACCTTTATTTTGTAATTTTATGGGGAATAACATCCAATACGATATGGCGTGCCAGTCACTAGCGTACTTTTTTTTTTTTCTTTTTTTTTTTGCTTGTCAAATTTTTTTCTGGTACGAAATCCTTCATTTGTGATTGAACTTTTTTTTTTTTTTTTTTTTTTTTTTTTTTTGCTTGTCAAATGTTTTTCTGGTACGAAATCCTTCATTTGTGATTGAAGACCTTTTTTTTTTTTTTTTTTTTTGCTTGTCAAATTTTTTGGCGGACGGTTTTGCCCCCCCCCCCCCCTGTGAAAAATCCCAGGTACGCCACTGGTGCCAGTATAATGATTCATTGTCTTTTCACACTTTAGTCCAAAGTAAAACTCAAACATTACAAAAATCGTAATATTAGGGTCTAATGGTCACAATCATTCTATGAGAATGACAATATTATGTCTTAACATGGGTTCTTCGCATTTTTATTCATCCGTAATATCTACGACACACGATCCACTAATCAAGTCAAGCACGAGTTAATTTATCTTTTTCTTTTCACGTTAAATTGATATTTGAGTTGGGTATTAAAGGGATCGTTTAACATTGTGAGAAGCTGATTTAAAAAATTCTCAAATTAAGATGAATTATGTTTATGAGTTTATGTACTTGTTCTAAGAAACCCTGGAAATCATCTTTATTTTGAATGAAAAGTTGTTAGAAGGTAGGTAAATGTGATTATATTAGAACTCGTCTACTAGACGATCTCCCAAATTACTGTGACATCCCGATTTGAAAATAAAATTGTATGCCTCCCTCTGCGTTGAGATCGTAACGGACACGCAAGCGAGAACTGTCAATCAACCAACAGTGAATGGGGGCAAGGCCGCTCCGGCCGGCATGCACTGAGAATTGTAAACATTACATGCAGCGCATGTTCTCTGCTCGCTCGTTTATGTGCCTTGACGGTTCTAGTCGAAGCAGAGAAAGTATTATGAAAGAAGAAAAACAGATTCTGATAGCGCAACGAAAGATATGTACAGACCATCTAAGATAAGAAAAATGCAGACTTACTGACTCCTCGCCGGGATGGTAGTAATGTGGCAAATTTGGGGCGATGTACTTTAATATTACATGAAGATAAAGCGAAAGTGTAGCACCAGAATAAAATATGTGCGATCCAGAACATCATACATGTACTTGAGAATAGAATAAGAACATGTGGTCTCTCGAGCTCTGCGTGTGTCGTGAGCTGAGGCATGGACCATGGCTAGCTGAGGGAAGGATGGCTTTATCCCATGCGTGAACGTTTCGTTGTTTATGTGGGTATGCAAATGACTTGGTATTACGTAAGACTCTTCCCATATCGCTCGAAAAATGAACATAATACAGGACATTCATTTTTAATTGTGCAGTCACATGATTATAACATTTCATTTATTCAAGACTGTTTCTCTAATGGGCCGAGCACCTTTTTGAGAGCAGTAATCAAAACTGTAGTAAATCTGCCATATTTTATTCACGTATGCACTCCCTTCCTTTGAACACGAGGTCCTTTCTTCTTCTTCTTTTGCTTGACAAATTTTTGGCGAAATACCTTTAGATTGTAAATTTTTAGATGAAAACCTTTTTTTTTTTTTTTTTTTTGCTTTTCAAAATTTTCTCATGAATTATGCCTCCTCCCTTTAGAAAAACCTGGATCCACCCCTGCACAACGTAAAGCTGTCCACCCCCCCCCCCCTCCAACACATAACTGCACAGCCCAACAACCAATGTAACGAACATTTTTATAATAATTATATAAAAAGATTTGGTGCAGCATAAATTATATAAAATATAAAGGTATATGCTGGGGATAAAAAGGACATAAAAATAATTGCATTATTCTGTGGCCGGCGGCGAAAGCATAAAAATATTAGATTCTGGATTGGCGGTGTTCCGGCGGTGTTGAAGCATGATCTTCCGCCGCCAGTGCCAGAATGTATATTTTTACGTACTTGGGGGGGGGGGGGGTAAGAAATATTTCCATCCACATTTCTTCCACATCGGCTGATAAATGCTTAATTATTATCATTTAGGGGGGGGGGGGTGTCCCATGCAACTAAAGTCTGAATTTTTAAGTACATCGTAGCTTTATTCTTACAATCATGGACCTACTATGGCCTAAATTAATGATGCGAGCGCGAAGCGCGCAAGGTAATTTTTATTTTTATATTTCGCCTTGAAAAGAAATATAGGAGCGCGAACTTTTTTTATGAACATGAACATCTTAAACGGGTCATTCTACTCACTTTTGGTAATCACGCAGGGTATGTTCATCTTAAACAATTCGATTTGATTTATTGTTCTCGTAAATGCGTATTAGCATTTTCATAACAAAAGAAACATAATATCGTTTAAAATTTTGGCATGAATAATAGAGTGTACTTATTAAAAATATGATTCAACCCACACACACCAAATGATCCACACCCAACATATTATGATATTAACAGGATCGAGGATTGTCATTATAAGCACATTGCTTGGAAAAAAATAACTGAAAACCCGAGATTCAAACTTATTATATTGCATTGATTATACAACAGAATGGTGCGAGCGCGGAACACGAAGAACGAGTTGAAAATTATTAATATTTTGACATGAAGAGCTGAATCGGGTCATTCTAATCAAATACGGTCTTATGGTAAGTATAAAGTTTATACGCCAAGCGGGCTGATATTTGTTGAAATTAAGATCTTAATACGAAACATTGTATAAACTGTTTTGGAATATTGCTGCATATTTTCCTGAATAATGATAAGAGCGCATGTAAAACACAAGCTGATTTAAAAAAAAAGTATATTCGCGATTGATTTTTTTTGTATAAGGATTTCTACTTTTTCTGTTTTCAAATCGTTCCTCTTTTCTTATTTCATTCACTTTTCTTCTTCTTATATCCTTTCTTATCGTTCCTCTCTATTTGCCCTTTCTCTAGGCATAGATAGCAAAGCCCCAAGAAACTCCAGAATCCTGAGACGTCCAGATGGTATTTTGTACAAAAAAATGAAGTCACCAATCTAAAAATGTCACTTTAATCCGATTTTAAAAAATGTGGAAAGACACATGCAGGGTTCGGCGACAGGGCATATAAAGTTTAGGAATAAAATAGAGAAATGCCAGTAAACGCAAAGAGTTGAATTTGAAAAGTTTTTCGATTTTATATTAAAATCCTACATTTTTATTTCAATAGCATGTTCGTGATATTACTTATAACCCCTTATAACATAGCATTATGAAGGGTTATATATAGATATTCCCGTGATGCACATCAGTGTTTCCACTCCTCCCGAAATTCCGAAAATTTCGGGAAATTTTACCTTTTCCAGGAAAGGTTCCGAATGAAACAAATCCATGCAGGAAATTTCGGGAAATCCAAAGATTACAAGTAAACAATAATTAAACATAACAACTGTCAACATTCATGTTATATTTTTTTAATTGTTTGCTGAAAGTTTCGGCTGGCTACATTTTTGTACAATTTTTGTTAAAATCAAACTAAAAATTCTAGGAAATGTCTATAAATTCGAGAAGTTTGTTTTGGATCTGTGGAAACACCGATGCACATGGCCGTTGTAAGCGGGGGTGCTAAATCACCTCCAATATTTATATGGGGGTGATGTACAGGTTTGATCCAAACACCTTCATTTTGGTGCGGAAAACAAACTTTTTATTTTTTATTGTATGATTATTTTGCTTTAAATTTTAAGTATTTTCCTTTGTCAAAACTGCTATTTTGGTATTATTGGTTTTAGTAAACATGTAATATTCATCTTTTTCTTATTTTTATTTTCACAGTTTTCCTTTCTTTTCTTTTTTCTTTCTTTCTTTCTTTCTTTTAAGGGGGTAACTACCCCACTTATCTAAAATTTAGGAGGGCGTGCCCCTTCCCCTCGCTTCCATTTATCGCTACCTTTCCCATTCCCTTCGTTAGTCTGGTAACCTTATTTCGACGTCAAAGAGTCCACTCTATTGTTCTACAACACAACGAACATGACTAAAGAAAGAAAATTGGGAGAGAGAAGTAAAATGAAAGGATCTGAAAACGAAAATAAAACGACGTGTGACCAGGTTGAATTCTCTTATTCACAAAGTGCAACACTGGACATGGAGGAATGGGGGGTCTGAACATGTGATTTTTGAAATCTTGAAATGAAAATCATTACATCATTATGGAATATAAACAGGGGAAAAGACAAACAAGAACATAGCAGACATTTTCGTTTCTAATATTAAAATGTCCTTTATTTTTTCTCCTATTTCTTGTCTTGTCCAAGGTTGGAGGTTGGTTGCTAGCGACCCCCTCCCTTCACGCTAGCGCATTTACACACTGACGAGGCGGATCGGAGAGATGAAATCATATATCTCCAGAATGGACGATGAAAAAAAAATTAAAATTATTGAAAGGGGGAGCGGGAACGCTATAGATTATGCCTATACCTGCGGCCCCCTAAAAAAAATGTAGACGAGGGAAGTGGAAGGGGCGATTAGCGTATAAGTTCTAAGTAATGATAATAATAGTAATAAAATAATATAATATTTGTATAGCACACGTGTCCATCTTTTTAGGTGCTCAAGGTGCCCATGTATTATTATCACTGCTTGATTCGTGTGATCAAAACGAACATACCTATAATCCTTTATTTGAGCCCCTCCCCCGCGCGAACGAAAAACACTACGAACTTCCACAACCATGCAAGGGAGAGGGGGGGGGGGGGGAGAAGTGGTGTTCATTTTCAAAAGTGATTATATTATTTTATTTTTTGCTCACGAGCTACACTCCATCGTAAATGTTCAAAATGTTTGTCGGTATAGCCCTTGATTCTACAAATGTATATCGGTAACGTGTACCGACGTCAGCTATACGACCATGAGTCTTGGAAGTGTTCAACACTCTCCTCAGTCACATTTTCTTCCACCATACCCAGGGCAGTACAGGCTTTCATCAGTTAAAGGTAGGGGTGGGAATTATCATTCACACTTTCCCGATAGGCCGCCAAAATCATTTTTTTTTTTTTTTTTTTTTTTTTTTGGGGGGGGGGGGCATTATTCACGTTATTATTTATTTATTTATTCATTTATATATTAGAGGGCTTGACCTAATTAAAGATCGAAGTTCTAATACAGTCTTATCTTACCTTATCTCATGAGGTCTAAATATATCACATGCAAGCTAAATTTATTGTATATTTTTATTTAGAACTGAGAATTGAATATTCTGGGCAGTTATTGTAATCATGAAGAAGATGCGTATCTAACGAAAAGATTCGTGCGAGCGCGAAACACAGAAGTAATTTTTAATATACTCACCTACAAAAGTATTCGTTTTGCAGTGACTCATGAATGTACATGTAATACAAATCTCACCAATCAATAAAATGCGAGAGCGAGTTGTACATTTTCAATATCTGGGACAGAAAAATGTATATTCGAATCACATTTTCAACCATAAATTGGATGGATATATAAGCATAACTTTATGATGCGAGCGTGCATGAAGCGCGAACAGAAATTCTAATTTTCCGCCCGAAACTCGGACAATCTAAGCACTTTTTCTGTCATGTACAATATGAGTATTATTGAGAACTGAACATGTTAACCACGTTTTGAAATCATAACCAGGATGAGTATGTAATCAAACAATTAATGCGAGCGCGAAGCGCGAGCTGATTATTTTTTTTTTAAATTCAGATCTAAAAACTGGAAAGTTCAAGTCCGTTTTTTATTTAAAGAAGAAACGTCATATTAGAGAATTAGACGCGAGGTGATTTTCCCCCTGGATTTAGACCTAAAACAAGACATAAAAAGCAATGGAACCATGAACAGAATGGCTATATATATATATATATATATAACTCAACAATCGATTAGAGCGCGGAGCGCAAGCTGATATTTCTTCCGACATGAAAAGTGGACTTTATTACATGGCGTATCTAGCCGGGGCGGCAATGGAGGCACGTGTCCCGGGTGCTACTTTCAGTGGTACAAAAACGGGAGATAGATGCAAAGAAAGAACGGAAAAAAATGAATAGAAAAAGCAAAGGAATTAAGACGCTGAACAAAGGAATACCGCTGACGGTAATACCCCCGTTCTCTGTACCATTAATGCACTTTTCAACATAAAAAAATAATCTTGCATGTCTTTACCCAGGGATGAATATTCGTGCAACTTTTAATTAGTGATATACTTATATTCTCTCCATGAATTCCAACAAACACTCCTTATAAAAAAAAAATAGTTTTTTAAACTCAAATGTCATAACTTTTCATCTATAGCTACGAGTTTGCATTATTTTTATACCTTTCTTTTCATTAATTCTTGCAAACAGTTCGAAAATATAATTTTCTGGTTTGTCAAAGCTTCTCACCACGCTCTGATTTTGATGAGGGAGATAAAAACTCTCCATTAGACATTTTTAGGTGAGGATATACAAAATATCATCTCGCGCTTCGCGCTCACATTAGGGCCTACCCCGATGAGATACGTATCCTTTTCATGAATTCCTACAAAAAGCCCCTAAAATTATCCATGCTTTGATTTCCTCCCGATTAGATTTTTCAAACTCATTGTTCTTTAACCTCCCACAAAAAGATTGGACAAAACTTCAACGTCTACAAAACTCTGCTGCCCGTCTCCTAACATACACTAAAAAGTATGACTCCATCTCGCCAATCCTCCAGTCCTTACATTGGCTGCCTGTTGATAAAAGAATCTCCTTCAAAATTATTTTACTATTATTCAATTTATTCTCTCTTCCCCCACATATCTCCGCAGCTCTATCTCAAAATATCAGCCTTCACGCAGTCTCCGCTCATCATTCTGATGCTCTATTGCTCCAGACACCCAGAACCAAACACAAATGGGGGGATGCATTCTCTGTTATACCCTTTTTACACACGCTAAAATTTCCTTAACCCCGTACTATAGGTGGGGCTAAATTGCCATTTAGCCCCACCTATAGTACGGGGTTAAGCTTAGCCCACTTTCTTTTTACACAGCATTTTTGCAAAGTGGGCTAACCCCACCTTTAGTACGGGATTATTTGGCCCTGCAAAAAAGCAGGGTTATCCCAGCAATTGCGGTGCTAAGAGCGATAGTACGGGGTTAAGATCGCTAGTGTAAAACGAAAGTGGGCTAAGCTTAACCCCGTACTGTAGGTGGGGCTAAATGGCAATTTAGCCCCACCTATATTACGGGGTTAAGGAAATTTTAGCGTGTGTAAAAAGGTACGAGTGAAGTACTTGTACTACGAATGATCGACAAAAACCACTAGTCCGGGGTTAGCGAGTTTCGTGTGTGAAAAGCAAGCATTCCTTATCCGGGGTTAGCGATAACAATTTGGCATGTGTGAAAAGGAAAAAAAAATAGTACGGGGTTAAGGATAGTACGGGGTTAGCGATAGTCCGGGGTTAAGAAAATCCTGTGTAAAAAGGGTATTATAGGACCAAAGCTATGGAATCGATTGCCTATCCAATTACGCCAAATTTTCATCAACAGAAACATTCAAGTCCCAGTGAAAACTAAATTTTGATCTCCCATTAACATTCAGGAGAATTCAAATTCTATTCTTTTTCGTTTTCTATTGTTGTTGGGTGTTGTGTTTATTTTTCTACAAGCGCCATGAGCACCGAAAGGTGGACGCGTGCGCTATATAAGAAGCCACCAATATTATTATTATTATTGTTATTATTATTATTATAATTATTATCATTATCATCATTATTATTAAGATTTCCCCTCAATATTAATTTTTCAGCTCGCCCCTCGTGCTTGCATGAAATGCTTAATTAGATCGGACAAGCATCGATATGTCCCGATTGTAGGTCTCAATATCAATAATTTTCGGCTCGCGCTTCGCGAATGCGTTCATTGTCTGGATATGCATCATGTTAATTATTACAAAAAGTGCTTAGAATATTCCTTTTTAAGATCTTAATACTGAAAATAATAGGCACGTGCTTAGCGCTCGCATACGTTGTTTTCGTTAGATACGCATCATTTTCATGATAAAAAAACCCCGGACTAGAATATTATGTTTTATTTTGACTGGTCGAGTGCAGAGTATATACACAATAGACCTATATTTTGAAAGGGGTGCGATTTTAGCACTTGCCCGGGCCTCGTTTGTTCTAGATACGCCACTGTGGACATGGTGGACATTAAATTAAACAATGCGAGCGAATAGCGCGAGCTGAATATTATTATGGCCCGACAACTGGACATTCTAAGCAGGTTTTTTTAATGTAAATATCAAATTATATGTACCTCAGTAAACAATAATTGCAAGCGCGAAGCACAATAAGCTATTTTTTACATGTAGACATAAAAACTAGACATTCCTTTTGCACTTCTTGTAATAATGAATACGAAGGGTATATCATGCTCAACAATATATTTTTTTTTAATATATAATTGATCATGACTGGACGTTGTAAAACAATAAAGAACAAGCTGTTTGTAGCGCGAACTAAATTTACTGACATAAAAGTGAATATTTTAAAAGTGCTGCCCAACACGTAAGAAACTTGTGAAGATGATAATGGAACAGTCTGAATGATGCGAGCGCGAAGCGCGAGCTAACAATAATATTTTGGCGACTGGGACATATGGCCGGGCAATTTTAATCACTGTACGTAAAAAATAATGGGCTTGATTGTAAGGCGATTTAGACCTAAAACCTATATACATTCAAATCTCTCTCGGAACATGAAGCAATTAATTAGAACCGCCCTGTGTGACAGTATATTCTAATCACTGTCGGTATAGCATATATATACACGGAGTAATGGAACATTCCTTCGTGACCCAACAGTTATATCATTTTTCCGGTAGGCGTCAGTCCGACAGCCTCTTTTCTTTTCATTTTTTTTCTTTCCTTCTTCCACTTTTCTTCTTTCTCTTCTTCCCCATCCTCACTTCTATTTTCCCCCTCTCCCCCTTACCCCGACATGGGAAGGGGGGGGGTCATACCCTGTTAGAGACGGCCTTTCAATATCGACGGAAATACAATTATGCTCATTCACAAGAATTTGTTTTACAATACACGAATTTAAGTGTATTGTTATGTGATAGTTGTGGTGATGATGTATGACTAATTGTTCCATGGAATTTGAATGTTTCAGTGATTGGATCGAGCAGAAAAGGGAACTTTTGTGATTGATAACGTTTGACTAATTACACTATTTCATTTTTCATTATTTTCCCCAAATGAATGATATCATGAGGATATATTATTTTACATTTGTTTTATATTGATTTGTTATACTCGTATTTATTAGAAATTTTCATATTGTAATGCTAATTTAATTAATTTATTTTTAGGGACCCCGGGGAAGAACAGGTTGGCTATTAATAGCCAATATGAAACGGGTCTATCCCTACGATTCTGTATTACATGCATTGTAAGCTTCATTACTGTTATATTGTTAATTTGTTATATTGTTTTTTTTTTATTATTTGATTATGTAATGTTATTTTGTTTATATTTATGCATTTTTTTTATCGTGAATAAAACCATGCAACCAACCAACCAATATAAACAATACCAGATCGAAGGTAAAGGATGCTTCATATACGCTGAGGTTTCATATAAATTGTATGAAGAAAATCAATAACCAATTTACAGGTTTTCAGGTAAACGAGCTAGAAAAGAACACAAAACACTATTTTCACGTAAGGTTCATATAGTAATCAGGGATGTGTAAAAAAAATCAGACTTCTTTTTTACTGTAAAGAATTTACGGAAGGAGGATCGAGAGAGGGGAAGCAGAAGAAAAGAAAAGAGCGGCCGAAAGAAATGGAAAATGTAAAAGAAAAGTGATATGATTTGAAAGATGTCATGAGCGGATTATATGGCGGAGAAACTGAAAGAATTATTGACCCCAATCATGGATAAAATTAAATACGATTCCTACCCCTTACAAAAAAACCATTCAAAAAAAAAAAAAAAAAAAAAAAAAGTTTATGGATAATAATTTGTAGGTCTAATAGTCATTATAGTCCGGGGTCTAGGAGTTGAGATGTCTTGGGTTTGCAACTACCCTATCTACCACGTTCCATATAGTTTCTCCCCCGGAGTTTCTCATAAGCATCTTACGTGAAGATAGGCCTACCGAAGATTTTGATGGGATGGGAAATCCGGGATGGGAATATCTTTGTTTGGGGGAGCTCGTGGAGAACGTAAAAAAAAAAACACACACACACACAAAAAAAAAAAAAAAAACACGATGGTGGATGTTTCCATGCCAGGGGGGGGGGGGGAAGGAGAGGTCACTGCCTTTATTCCGAGTTCCTATCCAGCTATGCCCCGTGCATGTAAACATGCACATGATGACACACGAAGGCCTGTGACTACGTGGACGTAACATGACCAGAGTGGAGTTCGGATACATATTACAGCTCCATGATATTGCATTACATGGAGCTATATTGCATTCTCTTCTCGAACCAGTCGACGGACGTTTGCTATATCGTGACCAGGTAAAAGAGAATTATCAACAACCACAAGGATATCTTGTAGTGCATGCAAAGGTAAACTAAAGAAAAGAACAGAGGGGATTTTTTTTTTTGGGGGGGGGCACAATATAGCTTCTGGAAAATCACGCTCCATCCCCGGCCCCCATGATCCACAAAAAAAAACTACTACTACTCTACACTGTAGATCCGAGATTGTATTTGTAGCCCCGGTTTGTCGCGTTCTTTTCTGTTGTTGTCGTTTTATTTGCTACTAATTTACGTCGCCAAAATATAAATTCATCAAAATCCCATGGTCTGTAACTAGTCTACAAAGTTCATTATGAGGCATACATGTAGCATATTCAAATGTACAGACCACAGACGGAATGGACATTCACGAGTTCGACACAGTTTGACAGTATGATCATGGACCTATGATATTCCCCCAATCGACACACACAGCTACACCCTTTCACACAGGCAATAAGCAACGCACATGCATCGATCGCTTATCGCACACACCGAGCGGAGACATAGAAAAAAACCCAAAACAAACTAACTTCGCCCACAGATCACGCAAGAAGCGAAATTCCCCGTGGTAAGCTCCGCCTACTTTCTTGCATACATCACAAGGTGGCGCTATATAATATCGATTTAAATTGGAAACGGAATCCTGAATCAACCGTCGAGAAGTGCATTTTTCTCTTCAAACATTGCCTCAGATTTTCAGTTTTTAAAAACACTTCCCGAACATGTTATGATCCCAAACTTTCACATGGGTATTTTTGAGCTGTTAGTCAAATGTTCATACCATTTTCAAAAAGCAATATGATAATTTTTTAAATTGCTCACAAAGTGAAACAATCCCTTTAATAGTTTCACTGTGGGTACCATGATTTTTTTTACCCGTTTTGAGAGTTTCTTTACTCTCCTGTCGCATTTCGTTCGCCCGCAGCTTTGTAGAAATTATGCCCTATAGGGCCTATAGGCCTATATGCCATATCTGGTCCCCTAAAACTTGTTGACTCGTTGTGCTACTGGCATGATGACATCACTTAAAATAAGTTTGCTTAATGTTTAAAACGTTTGTAGTTCGATTTAAATCGTGTTTCGGTTTTTTTTTAATGTAGGCCCCTAAGCATTTCTATTGAATTTTACAGAATGTTGCACTTTATTCAATGCAGTGGCCGCGGAATCAGGAGAGGAAGTTTTTAGCCGCCGCACTTTTCAATAAACAAATGCAGAAATGTAAAAAATTAGAGTGGGCTACGTAACGCAAAGATTAGCGATCAATCGCTAAATGAACTGACCAATCAATATCAATGTTACAAAAGTACTGGCCAGGAACCAATCAGTGCGGTTCTTTTATATTTGCATTCCATCGCAAACCTTTGTGTTACGGAGCCCTGATTGTGATTTTCTGAATTGTCAGCAGCCCCTCCCATTTTTCAAAACCGTCGACGGCGCAATGACCTTTTATTCAACAAGTGTTAAAACTTGGGTGTTAAAACCGACATCAGTTTGCTTCCCTATAGAGAACCCTGATTGAGGTGTTGAAATTACACTCTACATTGCGTATCAAAAAAGTTTACACTTCGAAAAAGCCCTGGAATTAAAAAATATACAACATGTGGGTAATTTGTCCACATACAGTGCGTCCCAGAAAACGAAACCGAGATTAAGCAATGATTTATCATAACTTAATCACAAATACAATAGACAAATGACCTACCAAAAAAGTACCAATGTAAAGCTTAGAATCTCTTCTTTCATTTGATATTACTTAGATTATTCCTCATTCACGCATGAGTGAGCAAAAACAATTTGAAGAAAGGATACCAAAAACTCATTTGGCGGGGGTATATGAATTTCAAAAAGAAAATCACATGCCTAAAAAGTTCAATATCTGCTCTTTTATTTGATACCTTAATCACAAAAATGGTCAAGAAGTAAAAAAGTTATATTCCCTCGAAACAATGCTTGTATTTCCATAATTTCATTAAATAAACGTGTTTTCACCGGTTTCTCACAGAAGCTATCGCATGGTAAACAAAAGGCTTAATGCATGGCTGATTGTCAACAAAACGGAGTGTCGAGTGAGTTTGAACCCTAGCCTGTAAAACCTCTTCATTTTATGAAATTATTGAAATTCAAGCCTTATTTCAAATAACCAGAACTTTGCTATTTCGTGACCAATTTCTGTAATTGAGGTATCAAATTAAAGAGCAGATATTGAACTTTTTAAAAATGTGGTTTTCTTTTTGAAACCCAGATACAGCTCGCCAAATGACTTTTTGGTATCTTCAAATTGTTTTTGCTCACTCATGCGTGAATGAAAAATAATCTAAGTAATTTCAGATGAAAGAGGAGATTCTAAGCTTTACAATGGTAGGTCATTTGTCTATTGTATTTATGATAAATCTCGGTTTCGCTTTTTGTGGGACGCACTGTATAATCTTAGGTTTGGGTCTCATCTATCCAATGAAAGTAAAAGTTTTGACACTTGAGTGAGCACTGTCCATTTTTGTAAAGCTCGCAGAAATCTGTTTGCGCAGAAATGCTCGTTTTCACGCTGTGTCGAGGGGAAAGGGCGAAATCAAATTTACACTTCGAAACATTTCTCATTCCTTTCCCTTGCACTTTTAGTCAATTGACATAAAACAGATACATTCAAGCATTTTGTAACAATACACTTAGTAAGCACAACCTTTACCCTTTTTGTGCCAGCTGGATCTGAGGACATAACTAAATCTGAACAAAAGTTTATATCAGACATCTCCAGCATATTTTCATTTCTTTATCATTTAAAGTGGGTTTACATTTCATTTTTTATTTAATACTTGTTTCTCCACACCTTTTCCAAGCTTGACAATGATTAACAAAATGAAAATCAAGCCTAAGCCATTTCATGTAAATCACAGCTCAGTGTAAAGCAAATATCGTCACAGCACCCCCAGTAACAATAGATAATCCTCCGTGGCCAGGTCCATGCCTATCTGGTGTAATAGTCCAAAATCAAACTGGTGTTGTTTAACACTTCTTTGATATGGACTAATAGATTCTGGGCTGGTGTGGTAAATCAAGTTTTTGCAGTGTGCATCGCTGTACATTTAACACCGATGTAAAATGAGTGTGTGTGTGTGTGTATTATCAATCAGATATGATTATTTACGTCTGGGACCGATCTTTAACGTCGCCATCCGAAAGACGTGACCAGGGCTCGAACCTCGAACCTCTGCATCAATAATACCTTGATCCCCACATAGCTTGGATTACAGGCACACCTGTTTTTGCTATGAAGATAGCAGTCACAACTTTTTTTATCATTAATTTCGGTGCTTACATTTGTTCACCCATTATGTCACATGTGTCTAGCGTCAATTATCCAATGATGACTCTATTAGTGATGAAGACTGTGAATCGGGAGGACTGAACACATAAACGCCATATTGTGATTGATGGCAAAATACACAATTGATTCACTTGTTTCTAATTGTACGTCAAGGTTGTTGAAAATTTTGTGGAAAATTGAAAAAAAGATGAAATAAAAATATGCTGGTATGATTTGTTTACCATATCAGGGGGCCGTTCCATAAAGCTGTTCGTAAGTTAAGAGCGACTTAAAGAGCGACTGGTGAACATTTCTTACGCGCTTAACCATCGTCAATGAATATACCATTTCCCCCCGCATTTTCCACAAGACAGGAAAACCAGTCGTTCTTAAAGTCGCTCTTAACTTACGAACAGCTTTATGAAACACCCATCTGACAGCGTACAGTTTAGATAACTGTCCTATAGTAAGTGTGTGGGCTGCAAAATATAAAGAGGGAAGCGACAAGTTTTACCTAGTACTGCATCTTTCCTACTGGAAAGAACACAGTGTCTCACGTTATGTCTACAGTGTGGATAAGTGTGAACTAGTGTGTCATCATTCACAGTGTGGAGCCTAATGTGAAATAACCTTTACAATACTCAATTTATAGCTTTTCTTCACAATGTTAAATTTGCGCAATTTGCACATTGTCTCACATTGAGTTTACGTAACATTGATTTTGTGTGAGATTGAGTTTGGGTGACATTGAGTTTGTGTGCTGTTGGATTTGGTCAACATTGAGTTTGTGTGACATTGAGTTTGTGTGACATTTGATTTGGGTGACACTGAGTTTGTGTGACATTGAGTTTGTGTGACATTGAGTGTGTGTGACATTGAGTTTGTGTGACATTGGGTTTGTGTGACATTGAGTTTGGGTGACATTGAGTTTGTGTGACATTGAGTTTGTGTGACATTGAGTTGTGTGACATTGGGTTTGGGTGACATTGAGTTTGTGTGACATTGAGTTTGGGTGACATTGAGTTTGTGTGACAATGGGTTTGGGTGACATTGAGTTTGTGTGATATTGAGTTTGGGTGACATTGAGTTTGTGTGACATTGAGTTTGGGTGGTCCTTTTCAGGACCAACAATTGCCCACAAAGGCTGCATAGACCGTGAAACCCACATTTTCTTCGCTATTCAGAAGTTACAACATTGTGTGACACTTCAGTCTTTCCAACAGGATCGCTCTTCGTTCGTTTCTTTTTTTTTGTTGGTGTAAGGTTGATGTAAGCGAAAGCATCATAATTGATATATTTCAAAGCGATGGTATATTTTTCAGGAATAAAAGAGGAAATATTATTCCGAAAAAATTTCTTCCTAAGAAAACATACAATTATATATTGATGGAATTCGGAGGGCATTTGGTATTTATATAACTCAAATTAAATAATAGTATTCTCTTTTGGTGTATGTTCTTTTTACAAAAAAAAATGGGCTGAAAAATATCCCAAAATGCACCTCCTGCTATTTGTAACCAGGAATAAATTATAATTACCATTACAGTTTATACTACGTTTTGTATACACCACCAGCAATAATTACATCATCCCTTTAGCAGATTATATTTAGAAGATTGAATTTTCCATTATAAGCACAGGAGCACAGAAACGGCGCAATATATTAAGTAGTAACGATAATGATATGGCCTTGCAGAAAAGCAGCATCGATATTTTTACGTGTAATAACCACGATGAATGAAGTGCATTTATTATCATTATAATTACCATATTTACGTACCCTGCAATTTCATGAACTGTCCGGTTTTTAACATTTTACTTTTTTTTCAATTTTAGTCTTTTGTTTGAACATTTTTTTTTGTATAAGTCTATCAAAGGAGAATGAAACCCTTGAAACCAGCTGAATCCATATCAAAGAGAAAAATCAACGAAACATATTGTTGAAAGTTTGAGGAAGATTGAATGAATAATAAGAAAGTTATGAGCATTTGAATATTGAGATCACTAATGCCATGTAGTTCCTCCCATTGGCAATGCGACCAAGATATGTGATGTCACACACGTACAACTCCCTCATTACTTTAGTACTTATTTCACTTATATTCTCACTTTTATAGAGTCTATCACAAGGTGAGGTGTTCTCTTTATGAGAGGACAAGTACAGAGGTTTCACAACATTATATCATTGATTAATCGTATGTCATATGATTAGAATGAGCAAAAAGAGATGTTTTGGGGTATATTTTCAGTGTCCAAAAGGGGATAGTTGTTCATCTGTGACATCATAGCACTGATAGATCTTGGTCGCATTGCCAATGGGAGGATCTCCATAGCATTAGTGATCTCGACATTCAAATGCTCATAACTCTTCTATTGCTAGTCCTATTTTACTCAAACTTTTGTTGATCTTATTCTTTGATTTTTCTGCTTTTACAAAAGCTAACTTGCTCCAAGAGTTTCATTCTCCTTTAACTATTGCTCATCGCGTTTGGTTGCTTCGTAATAAAAGTGGAAATAAGAACAAATTGAAATAAATCCGTCTGGCACTCGGACTCGGCGTGCTTGAAAAGGCTTTGAACTGAGGCCACTGCACTTTTGCGTCTTATCTTTTATTTTCAATGCCATTCGACAAAGTGACACAAAGTCCAACAGGTAGAAAAACAAACATTACACATGCTCAGTATCATAAGGAATTATTACAACATGATTAAACATGTTAAAGCTTTATCAATAGATTGATCGAACAGTAATTGATCATGAAAGCAAGCCGTGAGAGATAATTTTATTTACATAACTGAAATATTTTTCAGGGTTATGGGACTCTAATTATATATAAGCGAAATTTATTCGCAATCATTGAGGATTGAATATTAAAGTTGATTTCAAGCTGTCAAAGACATTTGATATTGTTTTGCCATTTTTAAAAGTTTGACGAATAGCCATTAAAGAATAGAAAGATGTATTATTTATTTGAATTCATGAAATCTGTTGTCCATAATTATAGCATAATATGATTGCCTAGATTTCCATTTGTTTTAAAGGTTCATGACGACTGAAACTGTGTTCTTATAGAATAAGGATATGAATAGATATATCTGATGATATAACAAATAATACATTAATACATTTTCTGGAATTTATATATCACATGACACTACAGTGCGTATAAAAAAAACGGGACAGATTTGAAAAGTCTATAACATTTTTGTTTCAAATTATGATGTCTATATTTTGGTATTAATAGGTGTCCTAAGGTCTTATCTTTCAAATGTCTGGGGTTAAAAAGGAGGCTTGCGCCAAAATGGCATAAAATTATAAATATGATTAGACTTCTTGCTAATTAGCAGACTTCCTCTTAACCTTTTCATTATCTTTGCCATAATTTTCAAATGATGCGGTCAAAATTTATTTTCAGATCTATTTATTTGCTTGAATTGTTATGTTGTTTATTTTTAATATGCTCTCTGTTAGCTTTGCATATTCCTTCTTCAAGCTAAAACAATTTTGTTTCAACCGAAGTATGGGAGAGCGTGGATTTTTTTTCAAATCCTTTCATTGTGTGCTACAAAGGTTATGGTGCCTTTTGAACAGTGCCACACATATTGGTGGGGGCTCGGGATGCCCCCTCCCCCTCAATTAAAAAAAATAATGACCAAGAAAAAAAAGTGGACAGGAAATAAAAGGAAAGATAGAAAGTAAAATATGATATTATTTTCTGAATATCATGTCAAAATCTATCACAAAATTTGATATTGTAATAAAAAAGTGGGAATATTTGCGTGCTCACTTCGCTCGCTCACAACTTTTTAATACATTTTACCCGATCTGCCATATCTAACTCCTTCAAAATTGACTCAATACACCATTGTCATTGAAAGACATGAATCCCTTCCTGTTTGTCCTGTTAAGCATATGATTAAACTTGGTCAAGGAATCAATGACCCCTTGAAAAATAGATGCATGTCTTTTAAAGGTACATAACATAATTTGTTTCACATAATAAAAGGATTTGAATAATCACAAGTTTTCCCACTTAATAATGCAAATCTTTTTGCTTGGGTTGACAAAAAATCTTCTTTTCTCAGTTACTTATGAAGGAAAATTAAAAGGTAAAAGAAGTTTAAATGAAAAAACAAAATGATTCAAGTAAATAAATAAATTTGTGAATAAACTTTGACAGCATAATTCGAAAATTGTGGCACAGATAATGAAAAGGTCAAGAGGTAGTCTCCTGATTAGCGAGTAGTCTGATCATCATATTACTCATATTCTGCAATTCTGGCGCAAGCCTCTTTTTAAACCCCCAACAAAAACGTCCCGTGTTCGCTCAAGAATGAACAAAATTTATTTTTTTAATTGCATTTCAAAGATAAGACCTCAGAGCACCTATTAACACCAAAATATAGACATCATAATTTGAAACAAAAATTTAATAGACTATTCAAATCTGTCCCGTTTTTTTATACGCACTGTATAGGTGGGCTGCTTGTATGTTCCCTCATAAAGTTAAAACTTTAAAAAAAATCCATAAATCCGTTAACATGTGCGATGGATTTTCGCCACATCTTTAGCAAAATCTTTTTTATATAGTTTTATTGGATTTTATCAAAATTATCAACATCGATCTGAGTGAACTTCATTTCCCATTTAAAGTTACATTATCAATATTCACCCCCCCCCCCCCCCGGTATTATAGGCTACGACATCCATGATGGCCTCTTTCAAATATGTGAAATACAAATGTAATTACATCAGCATTGCAATGCAGGGTCAAATCTTACTTTTCAAAATAATTTTTGTTCTAGACATGTTCACTTCTTCAACTTAATCTGTAATTCAATTTTTCATTGTTTAACTTCATCATGTATGTTTTATTATGAATTGTAAAAGAAAACAAAAGCGGAGAAAATAAATTCAAATCAAATGAAATCATTTTTATTCATATAATATAAAATCAATATGATATAATTTAATATGACCTGCGCTATGTACAGATGTATTTATGTTCGTTTCCGAGTTTCCGCCACCTCAACGCATGACGGATTCAAGAACACATTAAATGTATTGAAAATGTCCGTCAAATGACGAAGAACGACTCGGAGGTCTTTGTCGAAAATTCGTGAACCGGAACAGAATTTTTGTCCTACGTTTCGGAGCTGACGAAAAATTGCAGATATGTCGTTTGTCCAGAGTCAAGGATGAAACTGCTTTTCTATGTTCTTGAATCCGTTGTGTGATGTGGAGCGAAAATTCCTAAATTGATGATGATACTCATAACATTCGATTTCCATGTGTTTATCCGTATTGCTAGGATGTTCTCGGGATATTTTTTGCCTTCAGTGTTTTTTTTTTTTTAGGTTTGCATTTTAATTTAGAAGAACAAAATTTGATTTAACCCGGTTAAGCATAACAATTTTAAACCTGGAATGATACAGGCAATTCACTTTTGGTGAAATAGAAATCAAGAAATATTCATGTAATCATTTTATTCAAGTTCCTAAATACGTCATTGGAATAATTACTTGATATTAATTTCTTAGAGGAAACGTATATTTGATATGAAATGCACGCAACAATAACTATATAATCTTCTTTAAAAAAAATACACTTTACATCATTTGTACAGGCTTTACTTGGATAGTCAGAATGGTTAATTCTCTTAATCGAGTCCCGTTTATTTCAAGATTATCAATTTGATCTATATTGCTATTATTTGTATCATCAATGAATCGTATAATTTGTATACATTGAATAAAAATGAAACGAAATCAAACATTTTTTACATATCTTAACACGATATGCCAATAATGTAACGTAATACAAAATCATATTTGATAAAGTTTACTTTTATGCCAATTCGTTCGTAGGGGTAAAGTGATGTATTAGATATATCAAATTGAATACTAAATAGTGATATATTAAATATATTACGCTAGACAGCAATATTATCAAATCTGTGTCAATCCACACATGAGTCCAAATCCTGCCAGAAGACATAAGTATTTCAGAAGCCTATCATTTTTCCCTGCAAGTTCCACCGGGAGAAGTTCCACAAACGTCACAAACATGAATGTCCCGGTGGCCAAACCCTGGAGAATTCCATTGACCAGTAGAGCATCAGCGTTGACCGACGGATCAGCGAGTGGAATGCCGATAGCGATCCCGAGTGGAGAAGCAAGAGAAAAGATCACGAGACTGCTCCACTTGAGAACAGTCCTCCCGGGTAACTGGGCGAACCGAAGCAGGACAGTGAAACTCTCGATGCCTTTATGTATGGAGATGGCAATCAGTAAGTCTACCGTGTCACTTTTATCAAGCTGAAGGCCGAGAGCTAGTCCTTCGAAGATACTGTGTAAGGTAAGTGAGACAAGGAGGATGATAGCTCGGAAAGAAGAGATTGGTTGGAGGTCGTCAAGGCCTTGTCGAATCGTAATCGAGGATGTGACGGAAGCTGCTTCTGAGGCTTCGCTCTTGCAATCCGAAGGTGATCGTTGACGGAGCGTCCCGTAGTCGCTGTGAACACCAGTGTCCGAATCGCTGGCCGTAGACTTCACCAAGTTAGTTCGGTCAATCGAGGTGTTGTCAGAGTCAGATGCCTCTGAACGCTCAAGACACAACATCATCACCTGCTCCACGAAGACAACAAGCAGGAAGCCCATACCAGCGGTGAATCCCGCCCAGTCGAAACCATGGCTATGTCCATGTCCCCCTTCATCGTGGTCATGATCATGATGAGTAATGTTCAGCGACGTGTCGAAGATTATTCGAACCTCTGGGAGCAGATGAACAAGAGCGATGCTCAGGAATATTCCCGCTGCGGCAGAGTTCAGGAGACTAACAACACGTCTTGTAATGGCGCTTCCAGCCACCCCGTGCGAATGGGATCCGATACATAACAGGGGTATCAATCCTCCTACAAATGACAAGGCAAATAGCAATCCAATGCCAAGACCTTTCAAAGCAACGGTTTCCATCCTAATCCTATTTTATATAATATTGCTCAGTTTCTAATAGAATTATTTCCAGGACCTCGCCAGGTTACACTTTAGGGGGCTTCAGCTTCTAGCAATCATATACACTGCATTGTCCTACACGAAGCGTTAGGTCCAGAGCGAGTGGAACCTCGTTACGGTTAAAGTTGACGCTTGTGAGCTCGACGAGAGAATATTCCAAAGAATGAAATAATACTGTAGTTCTTATTTTATAATACAGCTATGCTCCAGGGCCATGGTCGATTTCCAGATTGCGGGTCGATATACGCAACACAACACAGTTTAGCCGTGTGATTTTACAACATGTGGTAATTTTTTGTTGTTCTCGAATCTAGTAGACAGAGAGCAGGCAGAAATAATAGGAAAAGCACTAGAGCATGTTTGTCGGATCCCAAACACGAATGTTGGTAACTCGGCTTTGAAGGCATAAGCATGATAAGTGTACCAAAGGTATTAAACTACAACATGTACAATAGCTTTTAACAATATAGCAACGTAGGCCTAGTCTGCAGACTCAGACCCTGACGGTTTCCACTGTAGGGCCTTCAGTATACACAAGTCATCGTAGGCTGCGTATATATTCAGACGCCATAAATCGAGTTAAGGGTTTGCACAATAGACTAACGTAGGCCTATAGGTTCCCTTCGATATCATGAGAGTGAAATGATTGATAGGTCAGTGAACAAATACACATGACGGTGTGACCAAAGTCCACTTAATGTACAAAAGGTTTTGCCGTCCCATCCAGGGACATGTACGACGCATTGTTTGTTTTTCATCATAGGACACAATACAGGGAACGGGGTCTGGTAGTGCATTCTGTTTAAAGTAACGTGTGCAAAAACGTGAATGGGCATTAAGTTATATGCATGTAGGTCTATTTGTCGCATGTTCATCCATTCTTCTTTGGGTGACTAGCCCCGCATCTGGTTAGTAATTTCAAATATGTTTACATTAATCTGATTTCCACCTTTTCACTCTTTCTCTTTTTTTTTCTTTCCTGTATGATTAAGTCGACAATTTACTATTTTTTTTCATTTCCAATTAGGGAATACACACTTTACAAGCATTGTTTTTAAGGGACCCCCCCCCCCCCCATTTCCAATTATGCTCAATTTTATATTGTCTTTTTTATGAGGTAAGAACGTTAATCTGTAAAATTTTATCCGATTTATATTACTTTGTATTATGTTTTACTTTGAATGGAAATGAAAGAATTGAATTGAATTCCATTTTGGGCCGACCCCCCTCCCCCCCCCCCCCCCCCCGAAAAAAATCCCCATGTTTCCATGCCCTGTGATTGTGAGTTGGGATATCAGGGCTGTTGACAGGGAGGGTGTAAGGAAAGAAATTTAAAGTAGAAAACTCCTTCATTCTCTCTATTATGAGACATCTGTTTTCTTTATATGAAATGTTATTCTTAAATTTCACCTTAAAAAGTGATGACTTATTTCGGAAAAAGATAGACTGCTTTTCAATGAGGATAGCAATGTTTGAAAGTTGCAAAACATATTTTGCATGTGTGAAGTGGGCTTTGTTGTTCGCGCGGTTGAATAATTGTATGCTCGTGGAGATACGATTTCTAGTGCGGTGGTTGCATGGGTGTCGATCACGGGGGGATGGGGGGGATATATCCCCCCCAATATTTCAAGTGGGGGGGATGGCCTGTATTATCATCCCCCCCAATAATTTAGGGTAGAAAAATTATAATAATGATGATAAAAAAATGAAAAGTTTGATCATGATGATTATAGTGATGATTATAGTATGCCATCAATCAGTTTGTTTCCCTCGCAATTTGTGTATATTGTTATTAAATAAAAACATTCTTTTTCAGGACTATTAAACAGATGGGTGGAGGTTCAAGATGAAAAAGAATGAAATGTTTATGTATATGATATTTTTTAGCACATAACATAAAGGGACCCCAACGAAAAAATACTTTTGGTGTTCCATCCCACCTATGGTGAATAAATTAATTTTAATAAATCAATTAATTCAAAAGGGTGGAAAAATAAACGAGAGTGAAAGGGTGGCAAGATAAATCGTCTAAGGAATGACCATATAGCTATTACAGTAATAGCTCTATGGAATGACGGTAAGCCCGATGGCGCACGAGAAGCCACAAAGTTTGTAATTTGTGCTAGTCTTAATTGGTCCGAATCTGCATGTTATCATCATGCATTAAGAAAAAAGATATTGCCAGTCGGGTTAGATTTAAGAGAGAAGTTGTATACACAGAGGCGTCGATCCGGGGGGGGGGCACGGGGGCGATCGCCCCACCAATGAAAATATTTGGGGGGAGGATTATCGTTTTGCGCCCTCCCAATAATTCCGCATGTGCAATTAAAAAATAAAATAAGATTGTAATGCTACACTGAAACCAGCAAGCGAGATTGAGATACCAACTCGATTTTGATTTAAAATCGTGCTCAAAATGTCTGCTTTTCAGATTGGAATATAAAAATTTTCAGCTCGCGCTTCGCGCTCGCATCATTTCTGTACCAAAACCCCATACTTTTCATGATTAAATATAGGTGAATAGAATGTCCCGTTTTCAGTTCTATACCTCAAAAGAACTCCCGCTTCGATTTGCAATAATCTTTAGTTGGATATATATCTTGTTCTTTATTAAAAGCGTCCATTAAACTGTCTTTTTTTTCCAGATCGAAATATCAAAATTTTCAGCTCGCGCTTTGCGCTCGCATCTATTGTTCTTCTAGATACCCATCTTAATCATTGGTACCAAAAATGCTTAGAATATCAAGCTTTCACGTCAGAATATAAAGAAATTTTAGCTCGCTCTCGAGTGAGATACATGTATCTATGCTCCTCATGAGTTACTACAAACAAACCTTAACAGGTACATTTTTCCTGTTTTCATGTCATACTAAAAAATTTCAGCTCGCGCTTCGCGCTCGCATTGTTGGTGAGGGTGAGATATGTGTCTCTTTCTCATGAGTCATATATATATATATATATATATATATATATATATATATATAGGGGTGTATGGGTGAGTTTTTTCGTTTTGTATGATCGAGCGCCTTTGGAACGTTGATTCATGATTTTGCCCCCCCCCCCCCCTATCTGAAAAATGGATCGACGCCCATGTGTATACATCATGCTCAATAAAACAGATCACTATGGTCCAGACAACTTTTTTTCATTTTTTCTTTCGTATGAGTTTAGAATAGGCTTACTTGTAACACAAATTGAATTTTCAAAAAAAAAAATTATATAAGTACACTACACTACAACAATGAAGGAATTTCCAAGAACACCATGCATATCAATCACTCCCAAATGTCTTAACTTGTGATTTTAGTGGGGGTAATGTTGAAAGATCCCCATCCACAAGAACTTTTGTGTCAATCATCCCCCCCAACCAGGAATACCGATCGACACCCATGGGTGGTTGTACTATAGGGTTCGGCATTTGGTTGCTTGGTTAAAGCTATTGTTGCTTTGTTTTTGCGGACGCCTTTCACAATTCAATTCTGGTTGTTAGGATTTGGAATTTAGTCAATATGGCTAGTATAGAGAGAATGAAGGAGTTTTCTACTTTAGGTAGAGAGATGGGACTTAGTGGAGGCAAGTGGAATGGAGATAATGCATTTTTATAGTGATTGATTCTCCTCGCTTAAAATATAAATAATGAATAAAACCCCTTGGTTTAATGTCTTAGGTAGTCTATTGCTGTTAGACAAATTTGCTTAAATGAAAGATACATGATACAGATTAATATTGTTCTATTATTTGAACTTTGGATTTCTGATCGAATATTTATATCGCATGTGCTTTAATTGGAGAAGTTGTTCGCATGGTTTGTGTATGCTCGCTAGGAGATACACGTTAGGGTGCTCACTGGGAGGCTCTAGGTTTGACATTGGATGTCAGGTTTTATGTGAAGGCTTATAATTAAGCGGTTTATGGATACTAAATTATATTGCATTAAATTGGTGGTGTTCCGCATGTTTGGATATGGCTCTCAGCTAAGCGCAAGAAACGTTAGACTGAAGGCCCTGGATCGCCATGTGGAAAGGATTTTGCCAAATTTTTATTGCAATCAGAAATTCAAAATAACAAATTAAGAGGAAATTGTCCTTTTAAAGAGGCAATATTGCATTTGATAGGCTTTAGATATTGCGTATAGTGGATAGGTGTTTCGCATGGTTGAATTTGTACGCTCATTGGGAGGTACGTTCTAGTGTGCTTACTGGAAGGTACAAGGGGTTCTGGCATTTGTTGCCAGGTTTTTGCGAAAACTGAAAGCCAAGAATTAATATTTAAATTTTGTCAGATTTTAATGTTTACTCATTATATAATTCATTGTAGCAGATTAAAGGTTTATCAACTCTTGGTGAGGAGATATGTTTTTGTGGATGGAACTTATTTAGTTTTGTCTCACTGGCGCTGTCAGGTGACAAAATGCGAGAGAGCGCGAATTCCAAAAAAAAATGTAATGAAGAATGAGCGTACACGCTCGGACTTCTATTGGAGCAAATCCAATTGTTCGAATTTACCACAGTAAATTGCCATTTAGGTTGCACAACCCATAACATAATAATACATTTTTGGTCACATGCTCAAGGCGCTTAGAAAAGATCATCATAGGGTTTAATGAATTAAATAAACACGTAGTTAAGATTAACAAAAACATTTCAAATTACATTCAAATATGAATTATTTCATTTATATGATTATTACATGACATATACTTCATGAAGGTTTTCTCATTTCTTTCAGGAATTCTGGAACCAGCACACAGCGTTCACGCTTTAACGGGCTCTTTGCTGTTCTGTAACTTTAGGTTAACTTAAGGAAACTGTGTTTGGTAGGGCTTAGTTATACATAGTATAGGTTAGTTTAGGGCCGATAGGTTTTAGTTAAGTTGATTTAACATTGTAATCGTAGTTATAAGAAAACCGTAAATCTTGTTATTCTTGCAAAATTAAAATAAGCCATTTTTTTATTACTAAAAAAAAAACATTTTTTAGTCATTATAATGACACTATTGGGAAATGTTTGGTCTAAATATATATAAATCACTAATAAAAGGAAATACTTCTTAAAGTCTAATTCTTTGTCGATTTCCAAATCATGTTGAATATAATCGACAATTATTGAAATGATACACTGCTTTCTAGCAAGTTCAGAAGTGTTCTAAATTATACACTGCATTTTGGCAGGTTCAGAATTGTTCTGAAACATAGATTGCATTTTAACACGGTTAGGAATGAAATGAAGACAAAAAAATTACTGACTAGTCAGGATTTGAAAAAGGAATCATGTTATATCTTATTATACATAAACCTATATCATGTATATCGTCTCTCAAATTATGGGACACCTTGTATGTTTTCATGCAATGTCGTTATGTCAATTGTCAATTTTCATTAAAAAAAAGATTACTTGATTCGGAAAAGATGGAATGATTTTCGATTAGGGTATAGCAGTGTTTAAAGTTGTAAGATATTTGAAGTTTGCAAATGCAGGATGTATAATTTTTAAACCATAATAGCAATGGTAAAAATCACTTTACAGTTTTGAGATAAGTTTACTGATTTTTGGTTTAAAAGCTATGCAGTTTTGAAGCACCGTACTTAAAAAAAATGTATTTCAAGAAGTTTGCTGAATTTGATAATTCTCTCTATTGATCTTTTACAAAACAAAACAAACAGGATTTTCATAGATTGTAGAAATCAATTCAAAACAGTTTTGCTAAACACATTGATATTTGGACATTTTTATCTTTGAAAAACGATATGTTTAAAAATATTGTTTAAACAAAGATGGCTTATTGGAAATAAGCTCTTGTATATTTCTATACATGTTATGTCTTTATATGTATCACTGAATATTAGATAAAATATTCGTTCTATGATATGGATAATTAACATTTTCATGAAACATTATGATATAAATTTGATTAATATCTTGTTAAAAGAGACTCTGTTATAAATTTCTTTAACGGATATAATTCAAGTTCCCTTAATTTCATCTTAAGGTGGGGGATATTGTCAGGAAAGAAATTTAGATTTTGAACATGTGTTAAACATATTTACTTGGTCCAGGTTAGGATAGGCTTATAGACAAGCATGTACATATGTTTTTAATATTTCAAAAGCAAGCGTTGGAAACGTTTGATACGTACCCCCCCCCCCCTTAAAGTACAAGTGTACCAGGTTGATGTCATATTTTGTACAGGTGTTAGAAATATTCTTAATAGGTGAAGCATTTTCATACAGGTGTCATAAATAGCCAATACAGTGCTCTAGCATTGATGAGTGTAGATGTACAGATACACAGGAAGTGTCTTTTATTAATAAGAATGTGTTGCTTTATGCACTCATCTGTCATTGAAATTCTTTGAATTACTTTATAGAAATTTTACAGTTAGTCCTAGAAACGGTAGGGTATATTAGAAGGTTAATTTCAGTAATTCAGGGATAACCACCTAAGCTAGAATAGACCACATATGTTAGAATAGGCAGTCGAAGTTAAAACGGAGGGACAACGTCGGTGACAACGATCCCAGCTGCCGCCGGTTCTCCACCGACATAATTGGTCAAATTCATGTCATCATTGGGGGCTCGATCTCGTCCACTAATTTGTCGAAGCTACATCTCTCCGATCTGGGGGCTACTCATCAAGGGGCAACACTGTCTGCGGAGGCCGAGGCCGAGTGGAAGAGACATCGCAAGCTGCGGAGGCCAAGAACTGGACCGACCACCAGGGCCGAGTGGGGCATGTCAGGCCAGAAGAGATGATGGGGGCTCGAGTCAACTATTATTATTAAGTTAAGTTATATTTTGTTATCAATATTCATGTATATTTTCATGTACAATTACTGTAAAACAAATCAAAAGGAAACAACATAATGATTTAAGAGATTTGATTAAATCTTTTAATAACTATTTATCAGTTTTACGTATTCCATATTTGGTGTCAAGCAGCAGTAAGTAAATAATAAAAAAAAGTCACTCCCACGTGACAGAGGGGTGATTTTTATTTTCAGATATTAAGAGCTTGATTCCAAAAGGAGCTAAATCCACTTTTGACCAAAATTGATCTTTGACGTGGGAATCAAATGCAACATATCGTATTTGAATTTTTTTGGGAAAGGTTGGTAAAAATTGATTGCAAATTTTAGTTTTGTTCCAAAAGGAGCTAAATCCAAAAAAGTTGTGTTCCAAAAGGAGCTAAATCCAATCTGTTATTCAAAAATTGTTATTTTCCTATTTTACATAGAGTTATGCATTTATATTTTTAGGTACATTTGTGGATACAAGTTTACACCATCAGTGCAAATTTTGCTGAAAATAACAGAATTTTACAATTTTTATCAATATTTTTGGATTTAGCTCCTTTTGGAATTAGATATCGAAAAGTCGCCGTCCTTAGAAAAGATGACAAAATATTGTTTTTCTTTTTGTAATTTTCAATGGATATACGTCAGAAAAGATGTGAAATGTATTCTGCTAGTCATATGTATGTGTTTCGTGTTCAATTTCCAATATCAAACATGTTTAAATTGGCAGAAATTTTACAAGGGTTTTGTTCCGAAAGGAGCTAAATCCATGAAAATACAATTTCAACATTTGTTAAAAAATTTATAATGAATGCTAGATTTTAGAAATCATGATTTAATTAATCTAAAGGCCACCGCACACCTTACGACTGTTCGCGATCCGATTTTGGAACAAATCGAATTTTGCTCATTTTCTGAAAATGTGAATGGAACATATCATTTTATTTGAGGTTAAAATTAATTGAAAGAATACTAATCTAACCATTTTGAAAGATTGCAAGCCTTTCTTTTGGAGTAAAGGCCAAATAAATTTCAAATCGTAGCCAATCGTACGACTGCTATGACGTCATTACGACTAGATATTAAATTTGCTTTTATTCTAAGAAGGATGATAGCATAGTCACATATTTGAACATATGTATTCGTACGATGATTTCGAACATTACACAGTAAGATATTCCAAGTCTCAATATTAGCATCAACTTCTATACGTTTTATTCCAAAATTGAGTCGCAGACCAGTCGTAAGGTGTGCGGTGGCCTTAAGATGATAGTACTGTCATATATGTCAAAATAAAACAGCAGTGGTTATAGAAAAGTAGTGAATTAAAAAACCTTGATTTACAGGAAAATACCAAAAGTGGATTTAGCTTCTTTTGGAACAATAATTTTTCAGGAAAAAAAGTGACACCCCCATAAAAATTTGCGGTTTTTTAAAATAGTTTATCATTCAAAGCATTCATCCTGTTCAGAGCAGAAGGTATTGTTAGATATTTTCCTATTAAATCAGTTGTTACCTGTTGTTTTTGCCCCCCCCCCCCTCCCCCGTCATCATTCATCTTTAAAAAGTGCAAAGATGAGTTCATTTAATTCTATCATACTCAAGAAAAGACTACACCAGACTATACATTTCTCTATTTTGCCCACTCTTTCCAGTAAAAAAAAATCTTCGCTGGTTTTACGTTGAAGGCATTCGTTGTTTTCATAAACATCAACTGAATAATTCCGGAGACGAAAGGACGTCTGCTAGGATGGCGCTGACGAGTTATCGATTTTTATCATTCTACAGTTTCTACTCATCTGCAGTAAAACATTTGATTTTTAGGGAATAAACATTGACATGCCTTAATACTTTCCTCCTACAAAATTACTGTGTGTTTTAAACTCTCGTGTCAGTCAAGATAAGATAATTCACAATAAATCGCCAACCATTTTTTGGCAAGCCTATTACGTTTCAATTAGTATTCTTGCGGGTTTGTTTATATCGCATAGGCCACTGGCGTACTGATGGTGTTTTGGGGCTTCTAGGGCTCTGACTCGCCTTACCCCAAAAAAGTTCTACTAACAAGAAAAAAATAAGGAAGAATAGGAAGGCGGAAAATGCAGGGTAATGTTAACAATGATAATTTTTTAAAGAATATTTTTCAAACTTGTATCCACGTTGGAGTTTTATTATTTTAACTGCAAACATTAAGAACCAGGCACATTACATGCTTGAGTATAACAAGGAAATCCACATTTTTACTATGATGATATGTCTTGTATTTTACCATTATGTAGTGTCTTCTCGTCGTTTTCTTTTTTCTTTCTATTCAGTTCTCTCCCTCCCCCTCCCCCTCTCTCTCTATCTTTCTTTCTCCCTCGCTCTTAGTTCTCCTACTGTATTTTAAATTGATGCTTCCATCATTATTAGCTTTAACCAAGCCATTGTATAATTATGTATTTTGCTCCCTTTTCATATTTGGACATAGTTCTCAAGCTTATGAAGATACTCTCATGCATATGTATACAATACCTTAATGATTATACCAATGACAAATGTTATGTAATGCTGATAACGATGTTTATAGGCTTATATGAATACAAATCAAAACCAAAGCAATTAATGATAATAATGATAATGATAAGGACAACAAAACCGAGAATGACAACAATTACGATAACTATTAGGCTTATTATGATAATAATTATGATAAATTTTGCCTTATATACATGTACACCTCGCAGAAAAATATACAATACACTTGCCAACAGATTTTGACAAAATTATCTGCAGTTTTCAATTAAAGTTAAAGTTTAGGATAAAATGGAGAAAGCTTTATAAACTGCTAATAGACTACACGTATTCAAATCGGAATGTTCAGATTAAGTTAACCATTTAATTACACGGAGCTTGCTTCTGATACATCGTTTTATGGTATTAAATGTATATTGTGTTTTATTCTATATTTCACACAAAAAGCAGTGAATTTATTGCGTAGCACACTGACTAATTTATTGCGTATTCTGCAAACATAATTATGGTAGCCATATGGTTATTTAAGAGCGGATAACCATTATTATGACTAAATCATTAAACTATTAGTATATGCCATGAGATTTATTTTTAAAATGGGAGGTAAATTTATAAATGTCGTCTTCAGCCGTTGCCATGTCAACGGATTAATTTCGAAGAAAATAAGAGACATTCCCCTGTGGATGGTTAAGAATGGTATGAATTACCCGGTAGAAAAATTTCAAGATTCCAATTACATATGAATGAAATTAACAAATGTTTAGGATCATCCAAATAGTTCCAATTTGGCCTGTTGCCATGGTAACGGCTTATTTTCCCCCAGAAAAGTACAATTTTTCAGGAAAATTGCAGAATCTGATTAAAATTTCATTTCATCTAATTTTAGGGTGCTAACAGAGATACGTTGGTTGCTGAATGTATTAATAACATCTTAAGCCATTGTCATGGCAACCAAATAACATGTGATTTGCAAAAAAAAAATGGACAGGTGGAAAATACTTAAAAATTCATAATGAAAAATTAACTTAATGCATAAGGATTGACCCATTCTACTTAATTTTGAAAAAAAAAATACAGTACGTGTTCTGCATGAGATCATTAGAATGATAAAATTTATGTTGCCTTTTGTTTGAATTTAGTGATAAATATCAATGTCACAAATGGCCCATAGCCATGGCAATGGCTAATTTTCCTTTCAGAAAACTACCCAAAAAAATATAATCCTATTTTTCTTTCATTTCTCATAATTATCTAGAGTCTATGCTAAACGTTGATATGCTGTTGGTTAATGTGTAAATAACATCGTTTGCCATCGCCAAGGCAATCGAATAACATATAATATATCAGTTCCTAATCATCGTGCATTGCCCTTAAAGGTCAAGTTCACCCCCAAAAAAAATAATGGTGATTTGAATCTATTGAGAAAAATTCAAAGCATAACTCCGAAAATTTCATCAAAATCGAATGTAAAATAAGAAATTTATGACATGTCAAAATTTCGCTCATTTTTCACAAAGCTATGCACAAGCTTTGTCCCTCACTTACTATTCTTATTTTTCATCTTTTGAATTATACAATATTTCATTTTTCACAGATTTGACAATAAGAAACAACTAGACTGAACCATATTAAGACAATGGTAATCCCACACGTTAAGGGAAGAATAAAACTTTTGTTTCACAAGACAATGAAAAGAAAATTAGAATATTTCATATTTAAACAAAATGCTAAAGAAATAGTGAGCGGGTGACATCACCAGTTCCCTCATTTGCATACCGATCAGAGTCCCGTAGCATTAACGTTAGCGATTAAACACACGCTTGACTTTTACGATTAATTGTACATTGTAGTCAATGCAATCAATGATTTGCTGAGCTTTGTGTTACGGGCCCCAGGATGTGCATATAATTGCTTTGTGAAATAAAGCGAAACTAAAAAAAATGCCATAGCTTTCTTATTATACATTAATTTTTTGATGAAATTTTCAGTGTTATGCTTGTTGGATTTTCCTCTTTTTATTCGAATCAACTTTTTGCTGCGGTGGACTTGCCCAATAAGGATCTTTTGATTGAAATAGTACGCCCAATGGTAAACTTGCGTGACGTTGGTCCAAATGATCAGTTACGTCTGCATAACAGAATGTTCAATATGGTTGATCTGAACAACGGCTGCGACACGGCATACGATACTGGATTGAGTAGGCTGTTAAGATACGTCATCCACCCGAAGAATAGTCGACCGGGTCGTGGTAGTCCTGGCACGACGAGCACGGGTTCGATGGAGTAGATGAGCATGATGATGCTCTGGGGAAGCCACGATACGACGAAAGCAACGACGATGAAGAGGAGCGTCCTTGTGGCCTTGTGCATTTCGTTTGCGGATTCACGCTTAATCTGTTTCAGAGACATAATGTGTTATTATACAGTGCGTCCCACAAAAAACAAAACCGAGATTTATCGATGATTTATCATAACTTAATCACAAATACAATAGATACATGACATACCATTGTAAAGCTTAGAATCTCGTCTTTCTTCTGAAATTACTTAGATTATTCCTCATTCACGCATGAGTGAGCAAAAACAATTTGAAGAAAGGATACCAAAAAAATCATTTGGCGGGGGGTATCTGAATTTCAAAAAGAAAATCACATGCCTAAAAAGTTCAATATCTGCTCTTTTATTTTATACTTTAATCACAGAAAATGGTCAAGAAGTAAAAAAGTTCGGTTCCCTCGAAACAATGCTTGTATTTCCATAATTTCATTAAATGAATGTGTTTTCGCCGGTTTCCCACAGAAGCTATCGCACGGTTAACAAAAGATTTAATGCATGGCTGGTCGTCAACAAAACGGAGTGTCGAGTGACTCGGAACGCTAGCCTATAAAACCTCTTCATTTTATGAAATTATTGAAATTCAAGCTTTATTTCAAATAACCAGAACTTCGTTATTTCTTGGCCATTTTCTGTAATTTAGGTATCAAATTAAAGAGCAGATATTGAACTTTATAAAAATGTGGTTTTCGATTTGAAACCCAGATACAGGCCGCCAAGTGACTTTTTGGTATCCCCTCTTCTAATTGTTTTTGCTCACTCATGCGTGAATGAAAAATAATTTTAGTAATTTCAGATGAAAGAGGGGATTCTATAAGCTTTAAAATGGTAGGTCACTTGTTTATTGTATTTGTGATTAAGTTATGAAAAATCATCGATAAATCTCGGTTTCGTTTTTTTCTGGGACGCACTGTATTTAGTCCGAGGGGTTAAAATAAATAAATTATTCAATGCAATTAAAGTAATTGTGATATACCTACGATATAGTTATTAATCATTTCATATGCACAAAAAACTTATCCAGGGGTTACTAAATGGAATGACCGGTGGAGTGGATAATGCCTTCATTCTCATCCAAAGGCCAAAGAGAATAAAAATACTATAGAATGGAGGAAAATATACAAATCCGTAAAATGAAAAAAATATATACTCCAAAAAGTCGAGTGAATAATTCACTCATCGGAGGGAGTGAACTAAAGTTCACTGATTAGAATTAGAGTGACTTCCACTTGTTGTTGAGTGAATTTCATTCTTTTAAAAGTAAAATTTGTATTAAATATTAGTTCGTTCACTCTAAATTCACTACAAATTGAGTGACTGCTGACGTCACTACCAAGGGGGGAGGAACAGCGAGTGAAAATTTCACTATTTTTACTATAAATGTGACAGATTACACTTTAAATGCTACATTAAGTCTTCCTAAAAAGTTTTTTTACTATTCTGTCGAAGAGTTTTTAATGAATATAACTTAGGCCTTTTCTAGTTCGTGGGACTTTCCGAGAAGAATAAAATGGTTTCATAGATTTCCAAAGTAAATGTTGGAAGCATTGAAAACAGTGGGACTATACTTACTGTCGCTTTCTTTGGTTTGTTGACAGCATTTCCGTTGTCCATCTTTGGTTCCTGACCAAGATTATCGGACGAGAGGTCTACATTTATGGTGACAGTACTGACTGCGGACGTCATGTCATCGTGGGGTAAGTCCACCTTGATCTTTTCCTTGCTTACATCCTTCATGGCAAACTTTCTTTGGACATTCTTTGATCCAAGAGTGGTTTGAATTTTGGCGACGATTCTGAAATAGAGTACAGCGATGATGGTGAATGGTAGGTAAAAGAGCGTGATGGACGGGATGATGGCAAGGAGGGGTGTTAAGGTGTACCAGCGAAGGCAGTGGCGACCGTTATCGAACCCGAGGATGTACTCCGGGGTGGTGATGTAGAGGAACCAAAATATGAATGACACAATCCAAGGGATGGTGTTTTTGATCACGGCCGTTTGTTTACTTCTCGACATGAAATGGTTGATGGGGTCGTAGGTGGCCCGATGTCGATCAGCGCAGATCACGACCACGGCGAGGTTCGAGGCGTTGAGAATGCCCGACCGGATAGCCGAAGTCACCTTGCAGATATCATGAGAGAACGGGTAGTAACCGATGTGTGTGTGGACAACAGTTGGGATGAGAAACACACCGGTTATAAGGTCGAGGATGGTTAAGTTAATGATGAAGTAGTTGTTGTATGTTCGGAGTCGTTTCTCGAGGCAGAAGGCTAAGAAACTTAAAGAGTTTGCGAAGATGATGAGAACTGTAAAGAGGATAGGCCATAGGATCCCGTGGATGTTCACTGAGCGAGATCTAAGCTCAGGAATTGTGGCCTCAAATGTCATCTCTGTTGAGTTTTCGTAATAATCTTGAATTTGCATTGTCGAATAAATTGTCGGTTCTGAAGCATTTCGGGTATTAAGACCCTCCATATCAATTTTGGGCAATCGACACTGAAATATAACATGAATCGAACAAATCCTTACGTCTTTGAGATGACGTGATTGAGAATAATCCCAGATGCTGACTATCCAAGTGATTATATAGATGCAAATCTCTCTCACACACACATACAGGCACACCCCACATACTCACACACACAGCTTTTCGCACAAGCACACTTTATTTTCTCCGATCAACTTAGAAGAACACTGGGAAAGAAAATATACTAGATCTGTTGAGACAATGTGATGAAGCAAATTGCGTAACCGATATCTGGGGCACTAGATCTATAAAATATCTTTTAAAAAAAATTATTGTGATTTTCTAGTCTCTTAGCAATCAAAATTTCACGAGACAGTCTACATGACGTCGCTATAGATTTCATAAAAGTACTTCCAAGGTTCTAGTTGTAAGCTAGGTAAAAAGGCTCCAATGTTATGTGGGTATATATCGTTTAAGTGCCTCACATGAAAAGCATGGGCACGAACAATAGCTAAATGAAACGAAGTGCTCTACATGCACGCATTATGGAGAAAAGTTTGAAAGCCTTCAAGATAATGTGTTTTGAACTGCATTCTATCAAATTATGTCATTGTTTCGAGCAATGCGCGTTCTACCGTCTTTTCTAGGGGTCCTTACTATTCAACATGTTGGGTATACTTAATGAAAAAAATCTGTATTTGATACTGACTTTATACACCCACACTCTAAATTCCAAGGATTTAAGATCGGCTGTGAATAGTGACCAGCCGAACATAAGGTTTAGTTTTAAACCTTATAGATTTAAATATAATTTAAAAGATTTGAATTTAAATCTTTTGAGATTTGAAAGATAATTTAAAACATATCCAACATTCGGATGGTCAGTATCCACAGCCGATTTGGATTTATTTTAATTCCTTTGAATTAAGAGTGTAATATACTTGTAATCCATTGTGTCATTGCGTCGGCCGTCGGGTCGGTAACACAACGTAACCCGATTTTTCGTAAAAAGAGCACCCTAAATTCTGAATAGAAGGGTTTGACATTTGGAAAATATACCCTCTTGATAATTAAATATAAGAATGGTCGGGTCGGCTTCGGCCAATGTTGCTGGAAAATTCGTCATATTGATTTTTTTTTTCTCACAAAACATAAACACAAAGCATAAAATCGTAAGTCTTAGGACAAGTACCACCGTCTGATTTACCTGATAATTCTGAAACTTGAGCCCGGAGCACACTTAACGATCCGAATTCGACGCGATTTTCAAACAAATCGCACTTTGTATCAAATTTGAAAGATTCAAGAAGTAAAACCATTTTATTTGAAGTTCGACATAATGCCAGGAATGCTAAAATCATAAATTTGCTTTGCTGCAATGCTACGGCCATGTGGTCAGAGTTAAGTCCAAGCCTCAGCCAATGATGACGCAATTACGATTTGTAGTTGAATTTGCTTAGAACTATTCATACAGGGTTGCTCGAAATAGACTGGAATTTCGATTTTGATATTCATCCCATCGTCCGGAACTTTGTAGTTCAGGTTTTATAGGATGAAATTTTTATTGCAAAATTAAAATTTCTTTAAAAAGCAGTTAAGTCGGGTGACGCAATTCCCCGATCTGACGCTCTACTCGATGATCCGAAGTAGGCCAACTCCCTATCTAACTTGAATGCATCACATTATTCAATAGATATCCAATCGTTAATGTCAAAAAATTAAAAAATTAAATAAAATTTTATGTTGCATAACAGTTATAATTAAATTATAATACAGTTCTACGTCAAAAATTCTAGTACTATAAAGGCATAAATCATTTATTCAGACCCAAATTCTACTTTACTATCACGGTTTGCTCAAGTAATTACTGATCATTAGTCAACTTAGGGTATAGATATTAAGATGATAAAAACGAACATACACACCCACAAAAACAAGTAATTACATTCACGTGAATTCGAATATTAATATATGCATATTTATTGATAAATTTATTCAAATCATGAACCAACTTTTCAGATTATAAGAAATAGACAATACATATTTGAGTAAATGAATAAAAATATCGAATATAGAATACATTCATAAGACAGGACAAAACAGGATTTCACAAAATGGTTTATGAAGACGAAGTCGTTATTCACACAATTCATCATATTTGGATCGTCTCGAGAGTTTATCATTTGGTCGTGGACAACTCTGATTATTCATGTTATCATAAGGTATTTTAGAGTCAAGGGTCAATAATTATAACATTGACTAGCATTGAGGGAGATACCCCATTGCCCCGAGTAGAGACGAGGGCAAGATGAATCAACTTGTGGAAAAATACGGAAACGTCTGCGCTGTTTATTATATCATTTATCAGTTGTATGATATTGTGTTATGAATTATTTAATTCTACTTAGCTGTCTGAAATTGTCAACCGTCAAGCAATAATATCGACATTGGAATGATTAACATACTTCGAATGTATCGTCTTTACTGGAGTAAAATAGCTACAAATATAAACTACTAAGCAGTCTTCACAACGTTTAGAGGAAAATTAGAGATATATACACTAAGAATCATGATGCTTATGAATAGTCAAACTATATTTTGTTTATGTATTTACATTGATCTTTTCCACACAAAATAAAAAATCATTAATCAGCTTTGATTCATACAAATATATATATATATAAAATATTCATGTACATTAATTATTTAATTGTCTACTCTCGATTTTTATCCATTTCAATTTCATTGCCTCTTCACACAAGCTACCATACTATTCAAGATCAATAATAATTTTGTGGGTATTCTACCACTGCGCGATATCACAATCAAATGGATGCTCCAGGCTGAAACTATTTATTTCAGTAGTAAAATTCACAGAGTAAAATGCTTAAAATCAAAATATGATAAAAAATAGCGAAAATTTTTAATTGTGAAAACAGTTATTATGCACGTCGCATGAATATTCATTACATGGACTGATGATGTCACATCCCCTCTTTCCTTTTTTATTTTTAAAAATTGTTTCATTTTTTCATACATGTGTGAATGATATTTATTTATTTATTAAAACATCTTTCAACAGGATAAAACATTAATCAGCTCGCAGGCTGTTTCACATAATGGTCCTGCATAAAGAGAAAAGTACACATATTAAAAGGAAAGATTACAAATAATTAGGAATACATGACAACTAAAATGCAAATAATGCTAAAAGTGAAACATCAGAAAGAAAAAGACCAAATAGCCAGATTTATCTCATAGGAAGATAAAGAAAGGAAGGAAAAAGAAAGATATGTCTCCCTTGTAATGAAATAAGTTGCAGCAATGAATATGTAATGCACTTAACCAGTTTTTATTCCAATATTTTTGGTTCTTGAAGGAAAAAAAATGAATAAACCTAATTTGATATAATATTTTTGGTTCTTGAAGGGAAAAAAAATGAATAAACCTAATTTGATATAATATTTTTGGTTCTTGAAGGAAAAAAAATGAATAAACCTAATTTGATATATTATTTTTGGTTATTGAAGGAAAAAAAATGAATAAACCTAATTTGATATAATAAAATACAAAAAAAACAAGTGGGGATATGGCATTAGCAGTTTGCTCATTGAATATTTATTGAAGACATGCCCCCCCCCCAAAAAAAAAAAAAAAAAAAAAAAAAAAAAAAAAGTTTCACCGGAATAATGCAAATCTTTAAAATGCCATAACTTTGTTATTCCTCGTCCGATTTTAATCAAATTTTTAGTGTTGTTTTTTCTGAGTTTTCTTAATCTGTTCATATCATATTATTAGTACCCATTTAACTTCTTAGTCTCCTGTCATTTTGTAGACGGGCTCACCCCCCCCCCCCCCACAAACAGACCCGTGAACCGTTCTGCTTCCATCGACAAAACGAGTCTGTGAGAGATCGTAGCTCGCAACACGCCTTCCTTTACAACTTTCCGGCAGACAGAAGCAGCCATCTGTCATGCGTGTTGTTCTTTGGCTATTATGAATCAAACAGCCATGATCTAACTTGCGCATTTTCACGCCGGAAATCTAGAATCTTCTACGAAAATTGGCTGAAAATGAAACAAAAACTACTTCATGACTTGTATATAATGCGAATTTCCACAATAATTCAAGATATTTCACGGTGTCTTTCGAAATGATGCCAAAGTGGCCAAAACTATGTACAGTATAAACAGAATGAGCGCGGTAGCAACTCCATTGATCTGTCAAAGAACTCTAGCGCGAGCTTGCCAATTTAACAAACAGTAAAGGTATTCTAGAATGTTTTTGCGAATTCAAAGTTGACCCGTCCAAAATAATCAGATAGACAATTAAGTGGAGGCCGTTGAGTAATTTCTGTCGTCTATAAGGTTAGCCACTATGAACTAAAATTGCACAAAAATGTCTCCTTGGTTATCGGTTATACCATCTTCGCGTTATGTGACAGAAGGCTGCGGTGCAACGAAGACAGAAGTGACATTATTTTTACCAGGGTCTTGCTCGGATAGCTTTGTTCGAATAGCAAATCAACGGATCTAACCGTGATATGAACCGACTGTGGAATTGTGGACAGGTGAGCCTTCTCATCATATCTTAAGAGATAAATGGATTTAGAATCATATTTGAAGTAACTAGGATTAAGAGTCCGCCCCAAAAAAATCACATTCTACACAGATTCCCGAATCAGTTTTCATTTTGGTAAAGAAATGAATGAATTTAACATTATTTATGAACTAACTAGGATTGAGAGCCATCCGCTCTCATTTTGGTTCTATAAGAACAGCAAAGAATATGCACAATCATAAAGAAAACTACGAAAAATTAACAAAATGTACATTATGACCTCCTAAATTGCTGTCTAGAATAGCCTTGAGTACTTAAGAAGTATTATTATTATTATTTCGGTCATACTATAACGTTGTGTACCAAGAATGAAGGGGGTGACTGAATTATTTTAATATTGTTTGAGTCATTCATCCATTAAAAGTCAAAGGAACGGCATTGAATTTTGCCTAACTCGTAGGTTTCAAAACCATATTACTACTACTACTACTACTACTACTACTACTAATAATAATAATAATACAACGGCATATTTACCCAGGGTAGCCACTTCAGTTCCGAAAACTGTTCTCCCAGCGGGCCCGGCTCTTATTATTACCCCGGCTTTATCACGGCTACCTAGATCGGGCGCTCGAGCATTCGAGGAATTTCTTCCTAACGGGTACCCATTCACCTCACCTGGGTCGAGTGCGGCACAATGTGGATAAATTTCTTGCCGAAGGAAATTACGCCATGGCTGGGATTCGAACCCACGACCCTCTGTTTCAAAGTCCGAAGACTAATCCACTGGGCCACAACGCTCCATTACTTTCGCCTCCGTTACTTTCGCCTCAACAAGAACATCTTCATTATGGTCGATTTGAACAGCGGCTGCGACACGGCATACGATATAGGGTTGAGAAGGCTGTTGAGATACGTCATCCATCCGAAGAACAGCCGGACTGATCTTGGTAGGCCGTGAATCACAAGCACGGGTTCGACAGAGTAAATGAGGATCATGATACTCTGTGGCAGCCATGACACCACAAATGCGATCACAATCAATAGAAGTGTTTTGGTTGCCTTGCTCGTCTCGGTGGCCGCCTCACGCTGATTCTGAAATCGGGTTTAAAAAGGGAAATGCAAAGATCAGTACCAAATATGACTCTATATGTATATATATATATATATCTCCGAAGAGTGCTTTAGAGAAGTAATTGGTTGCTGGCAGGCCAAGTACAGAAACCTAGTGTTGTGCTACTGTAGATAGAGGTTAGAAAGGAGATCGAAATTTGTGCCCTCGGCATCGTCCTTGGGTTTGGTTCTAGACAAGGCCAGGAAATACTTCAGAAAATTGAAAGTAAGGCCTATTGGCTTTGGCCTCGTCGTAGTACCCGGCCTTGAGCATAACAATGGAGTGACATACACATGGAACTGACAGTAAAGAGTGAGGGGGCTCAATAAGGTTGAAGGCACGTTCCTCCAAACTCTCTTCTGCCTTCTAATATTTCACTACGGTGAAGGTCCTTGCGCTTCTGGTATGAAGTGGAATGGCCAATCGATGGAATATTTCTTTACACTACCGTCAAGCAAATGACAAGAAGATTCACCAGACCAGAGAGGTTGGTGAAGGAAAAGATTGAGAAAACCATATATACTGGTGAAGTTGAAGATATTAAGAGATAAGAGTTCAATAAGCTGCTGGATAGACCAGTCTCACAGGATTTACCTGATATTTGATCACTTGAAAACGACCTGTCGATCTGGGCCAACCAATTATCTACAAACGAAGAGGATCGTAATACCATCATTCAAAAAAGGAATAGACATGTCAGCAGATGCCGACGACAACCCAGCATATATACAATACGTCTACTGACATCGATCGCGACTCTAGAGATACAGACGGATGACACTGTTGTCCATTAGAGGGAAAAGGTTTCTAACACAACAACAGACGGATGACACTGTTGTCCACAAGAGGGAAAATGTTTCTGCGAGTTCTGCTCAACAAAGGGACAACGAGAAACTGCTAACATCGTTGACTTACAACCCCGAGGCCAGCAGGCTGACTTTAAAAAAAACAAGTCCTCCACTTACCAGACCGAAACTATATACAATCTTACTTGATGCTTGAACAATGAAATAATCTCGCAAATATGTTCAATTTTGTCAACTATGAAAACAGGAAATTCAACAACAGATTCTGTTGCGATTGATGAGAAACTATTTCAGAATTCAATCAAGGACGTGTTACAATATTGGTGTGAACAAAGGACTTCCATTATGACCACGCGTCAATTTTAAGAACCAATTTTTTTACATGTCATAGTCTCAAACGGACAATCTTGTCGAGGTTGGATGGTTATATCAGAGTAATTAAAAAATATTTATATAATGCTTTATTTCACGAATTCAATAGACACGACATAGAATGTTAGATTATAAAATTATGGTGCTATACGGAAGGATAAGAACTGTTTTCTGTAAGTTATAGTTTTAAAGATTTAGACTTTAGAAGGTTGAACCGTTATCATTTTACTACAAACAAGTGTGGATTCATTAAAAGAAGAGATTCTCACATTTTTTGAATTCACTGGGATGTCATTGATATCCTTCCTCTTCAACTCATTACCAGGGCTCTCCGATGATGACGAGTTTGTGTTGGTGGTGAATGTGCTGCATGATGATGATGCCATCTCATTTCGAGGTGATGGGGTGCTTCCTTCCTTCCGTCTTGTCATCGCAAACTGTTTCGAAATCTCCTTGCCCGCGAACGAAGACCGGATCTTCAAGACGATTCTGATGTAGAGCACGACGATCAAACAGAATGGTAGATAGAAGTAAACGATGAACGTCACTGTGGTGGCGAACGGCCTGGCACGAAACCAGTGGGTGCAATGGCGGTCATTGTCAAAGTTGATGATGAATTCAGGTGTGGTGATGTAGAGGAGCCAGAACCCTAGGGACACCACCCACGGGATAAGATTCTTCATGACAGCCATTCGCTTGCTTCGTGATATGAAATGGTTGATGGGATCGTAGGTAGCACGATGTCGGTCGGCGCAGATCACGACCACGGCGAGGTTCGAAGCGGTCAGAAACCCAGCCTGCACTGCTGACATCACCCTGCACACCTTATGTGAGAAAGGGTAGTATCCGACGTGGGTATGAACTACCTGTGGAATCAGAAACAACCCGTCGAAGAAGTCCAGAATGGCCAGGTTTATGATAAAGTAGTTGTTGTAGGTGCGAAGTCTTTTCTCAATGCTGAATGCTATAAGACTAAGAGAGTTCGCCACAATGATCATAGCGGTGAACAGGATTGGCCACAGTATTCCGTTGATATTCTTCACCGTCGAAGAACTATCTACAACATCAGTAGGATTAATAGAAATGTTTGTGAAGGAGGCTGGATAATCTGTGAAGAAAACGGTTGAAAAGAGTGGTGATTCGGAAACATTCTGCACATCGAAATTTGCCATTCTCAGTATGACACGACTGAATAATTACCGAATAACTATTTTCTTTATTCAGACTTATGGTTTGGAAGCATTTGTTACGTTTTGTGGCTGTCTTGGTCGACTCGACAGCACAACAAAAATCGGGTAGACTAATTTCCGCGAGGTTTATGCGAAGGATTTTTATACATTATCCCCCAATCATATTGTGCTTCTGTAAACATTGATTGTATTATGCGGCGTAATCAAATCCATCGCAAAGAAGACATTATTTGAATAATGCGTAAGGATTTGCTTGGGCCGTTGGGTCTTTTGAATATTTAATACAATAGTAAAAAGGAAATGAAAATTGATGTTGAACGTACATGTATTCTATATGACGATAATCTGAAGTAGTGTAATACAGACAAGATTTTTCCACTTCCTAATTATGCATGCGGGGATGCATGTTTTCTTTATTCTTAAACAAACATCCCCTAATTCTGAAGATGGTTTCAAATATCTTGGGAAGTTGTATTTCTGCAAAAGAAGAAAAGGGGAGTTGAACTTTTGAAAGTGAAAAATAATAATTTTTTCTAACATGGGCGTCACTTAGGGCCTGGGGGCACGATAAATAGTCGCCTATCCAGCTACTTTATACCACACTCTTTTGCTATACCCCTCCCGTGTCCCTCTTTATACCTCGGTCACATTTGCTCTACGGAGCCGTACGGCGAGTCGAAAACAGCCGTTTTGTTCATTTTTATTCAAACCACCTAAATGTAGCTGGTACAGAAAAATGTTAAAACGGCTGTTTTCGACTCGCCGTACGGCCGCCGTCGAGTAAATGTGACCAAGGTATTAGTTATGCTCTTTTTGCATTGTTTAGTGGCATTCACTGGCGTAAATCCTTGCGTCACACCTGTTGTTCAGGGGGGATGGAACAATAGGTCATCCCCCCTGAACAACAGGTGTGACGCAAGGATTTACGCCAGTGGTGTCATTGGTGGCATGGCAGTTTCATAGGTAAATTGCCAATTCGTCCACTGCCAACTCGTCCACTCACCACATGGTCTACCTTCATTTAGTCTAATGCCCTTCCATCCATCAACATTTCGTCTAACAACCATCTGGTCCAATCATCAATTCGTCTAATCCCCATTTCGTCTATTACTATTTCGCCTAATAACCAGTTGGTATAATACCCATTTTCTTTTCATTCATTATGTGGTGAGTGGACGAACTGATGGTAGACCAAATGATAGCAGATGACAGTGGCGAATCCAGGGGGTGGCGCAGGGGGCGCGCCCCCCCCCCCCTAATATTTGAGCGGCGCCGAAGGCGCCGCTCAATAAAAAATAAAAGAAAAGTAAAAGAAAGAAAAGGCGCTGCTTTAAAAAATTAAAATAAAGGAAAGAAAAGAAAGGCGCCGCTTAAAAAAATTATACACTGATATAATATTAGCAACAGTAAAGGAAAGACTATCCCCCAGCAAAGCACACTCATATCATCTTCCTTATCTTTTCTTTTAACTACCCTTTTCCCAACAACTTCGCCTGTTAAAAATAATCAGCAGTGCGCTGCCTGCATATAACTGGCGCCAATCAAGAATATCTTTGGTTATAAATCGGCGCCAGTCAAGAAAAATCGACGCTGCCTGAGTTCTTAAAGGACAAGTCCACCCCAACAAAAACTCGATTTGAATAAAAAGATAAAAATCAACAAGCATAACACTGAAAATTTAATCAAAATCGGATGTAAAATAAGAAAGTTATGACATCTTAAAGTTTCGCTTAATTTCACAAAACAGCTTTATATGCACATCCTGGTTGGTATGCAAAGGAGGAGACTGATGACGTCATCCACTCACTATTTCTTTTATATTTTATTATATGAAATATTAAATATTCTAATTTTCTCCTCATTGTCAAGTGAAACAGTGATTAATTCCTCCCTGAACATGTGGAATTAGCATTTTTTAATACTATATGATTCAGTCAAGTCGGTCCCTATTGTCAAATCTGTAAAAAATGAAATATCGTATAATTCAAACAATAAAAAACAAAAGAAATAGTGAGTGATGGACATCATCGACTGACTCATTTGCATGTCACTGAGTTGTGCATATCACTGTTTTGTGAAAAATAAGTGAAACTTTAAAATGCCATAACTTTCTTATTTTACATCCGATTTTGATGAAATTTTCAGTGTTATGCTAGTTTGATTTTTCTCTATTTATTCAAATCAACATTTTGCTGGGGTGGACTTGACCTTTAACCTAAATCTAAATCGGGGCCGGACAAGAATAATCAGCTCCACCTAAATCTAAATAGGCGCCGGGCAACAATAATCGGCGCCATTTGGTCAAATCGGCGCCGGTAAAGAAAAATCGGCGCTGCCTGAGTTCGTAACCGGCGCCGATCAAGGATAATCAGCGCCACCTATATCTAAATCGGGGCTGGTCAAGAATAATCAGCGCCATGTGGTTATAAATTGGCGCTGCCTGAGTCTAAACCGGCGCCGATCAAGAATAATCAGCTCCACCTAAATCTAAATCGGCGCCGGACAAGAATAATCCAGCGCCATTTGGTTATAAATCGGCGCCAGTCAAGAAAAATCGACGCTGCCTGAGTTCTTAACCTAAATCTAAATCGGGGCCGGACAAGAATAATCAGCGCCATCTGGTTATAAATCGGCGCTGTCAGAGTCTTAACCGGCGCCGATCAAGAATAATCAGCTCCACCTAAATCTAAATCGGCGCCGGACAAGAATAATCCAGCGCCATTTGGTTATAAATCGGCGCCAGCCAAGAAAAATCGACGCTGCCTGAGATCTTAACCTAAATCTAAATCGGGGCCGGACAAGAATAATCAGCGCCATCTGGTTATAAATCGGCGTTGCCAGAGTCTTAACCGGCGCCGATCAAGAATAATCAGCTCCACCTTAATCTAAATAGGCGCCGGGCAAGAATAATCGGCGCCATCTGGTCAAATCGGCGCCGGTAAAGAAAAATCGGCGCTGCCTGAGTTCGTAACCGGCGCCGATCAAGGATAATCAGCGCCACCTATATCTAAATCGGGGCTGGTCAAGAATAATCAGCGCCATGTGGTTATAAATCGGTGCTGCCTTAGTCTAAACCGGCGCCGATCAAGAATAATCAGCTCCACCTAAATCTAAATCGGCGTCGGACAAGAATAATCAGCACCACCTGGTTAAAAATCGGCGCCAGTCAAGAATAATCGGCGCCTCCTGGTTCTAAATCGGCGCCAGTCGATTGTGAATTGCCGCTGCCGGAATCTTACGTGACGTCGGTAAAAATAATCAGCACTACTTATTCTAAATCGGCGCCGGTCAAGAATAATCAGCGTCCCCTGGTTCCAATAAATAGGCGCCGGTAGAATAATGAAGAAGGGCCTATTGCCAACCAAATCTAGATCGGCGCCGGTCAAGAATGATCAGCGGCACCTGGTTATACATGTTATTGTTGAATGGTCATAACAAAGCTCATCGCATGCCCTTACAGAGTGGACTGGGGCGGGGCAGTTGCCCACAGATGTCATGCAATCTTTAACGTATTAAAAAAATCCCAGAATCATACAAAAGCGTAGAGCAAATCCTTTAATTTTGATCTTATTTTCCAATGCTTTAATAAAAAAAAGATCAGTCACTTTTCTTCTTTACACATTCCACATTGTGCCACCTCTATGGCCTTTAGTGTAAGACAGCTACTATATTGTTTTATGAAGATGATTCGATATTTTAGTCAAAAACTTTGCTAAAACCCGTTGCTAGTACCGGGAGTGTATAATTACGCAACCAGACGTATATTCGTTAGACCTTAAACCACTAAATATCATTTTCAATGTATAAATACAGTTTGTCAGTAACTTTGTTTTAACGTTTAAATGTTTACGCCACAAAATTTGATTTATTTTCATCTTCCATTAAGTTAAATATTATTCATCTGATCACTCAGGAAGAAGTTAAAAACAAAGCTAACGATACCTGTAAAACTGGAGAACTATTTCCAAAGCTCTTTCTGAATTCAGGTCATAAGCATCATATTCAGTTTCATCAAAGTAGTTAGATAAAAATTACTCATCATTACAAATTGCATCACAATATATACCAAATTCTGTATAGGCCTATACATCATGTACATGAAAATTGAATGATAATTATATAAACCTGGATTGGTGATGTATTCCGAATGATTCATGATGGAGTATCATTGTATATACAGAGGCGTCGATCCTGGGGGGGGGGGCGATCGCCCCACCAATGAAAATATTTTGGGGGCAAACATATCGTTTTGCCCCCCCCCCCAATAATTCCGCATGTGCAAAAATAAAATAAGATGGTAATTATACACATAAATCAGCAAGCGAGATTGAGCTACACCACTCGTTCTTCATTTAAAATCGTGCTCAAATTGTCCGCTTCTCAGATTGGAATATAAAGATTTTCAGCTAGCGCTTCGCGCTCGCATCATTTCTGTAGCAAAACCCCATACTTTTCATGATTAAATAGGTGAATAGAATGTCCCGTTTTCAGTTCTAAACGTCAAAAGAACTCCCGCTTCGATTTGCAATAATCTTTTGTTGGATATAATCTTGTTCTTTATTACAAACGTCCATTAAACTGTCATTTTATTTCAGATCGAAATATCAAAATTTTAAGCTCGCGCTTCGCGCTCGCATCTATTGGTTTTTTTAGATACCCATCTTAATCATTGGTACCAAAAATGCATAGAATATCAAGCTTTCTGGTCAAAATATAAAGAAATTTCAGCTCGCCCTCGGCACTCGCATTATCTGTGTAGTGAGATATGTATCCTCTTAATGAGTTACTACAAATAGTCCTAAACAGGCACCTTTTTCCTGTTTTCAGGTCAGTATACTTAAAAATTTCAGCTCGCGCTTCGCGCTCGCATTAATTTGTTGGTGAGATATGTGTCTCTATCTCATGAGTCATATGAATATATATATATATATATATATGCATATGTGTGTTTGTGTGTGTGAGTTTGTTTGTTTTGTGTGATATCGAGCGCCTTTGGAAAGTTGATTCATGATTTTGCCCCCCAAATCTGAAAAAAAGGATCGACGCCCCTGTGTATATATATATATACATATAGTAAAAAAAAACTTGTATCTCTATTGGCTTCATCGCAATAAAAGGGTTGATACACGAGATTTTGAAATCGCACATAACATGCATAATTTGTGTTACTTTTTGCTTGTTTCTTTCTTTAATAAGTTTTTCAATCTCTCTCTATTTATGTTTTAGAAAGATTATATGTTTAAATTGATATATATTTTCTGTTATAATGAGATATGTTTAAGTGGACTTCAGGGAATGGTCGTACGCAGCAAGGGGGAAGGGGGGCAAATTCGCGATCAGCTGTTGTGAAAAAAAAATTCCTTAACATTTCATGAAAACTATGAAAAATGTGCAAATGTGAGATGTGCACCAAATAATTTTATTACACTTGTAAAAAAAAAATAATCGCCCCATTGAGCAGCTCGGTCTGTTTACTCTATCGTTTTTATTTTTTTTCCAAAAATTTGTTCGAGTCTTGCCCCCCCCCCCGGAAATATTATCTGCGTGTGGTCATGCAAAATGGCATGACTGGAAATCCTACATTTTGAAAAGAGCATTTGACAGGGTCAGACTTTACCCCTATTTCAACGTTTTCTTTTATGGCGCCGGTGAAGTGCAAAAATATGTGCGCCGCTCGGCAGTGCGCCCCCCCCCCTTTCGCCAAAAGCTGGATCCGCCTATGGATGAGTTGACAATTGGACGAATTGGCATTAGACGAATTATAAATAAACCGTTTCATATAACAGGCGCGTGATCAACCCTAAAAATGGAAGGGGCCGACATGGTGCATAGGCCAGAATATGAAAAAAGGTGTGAGGGGGCGAAGGGGGGGAGCAAATATTCTGACATTTTTTATTCGAAAAATTAATTTTGTGATTGCTTTTGACAATATAAATTTAGAATTTTGGGGCCATAGTTCGAAGCCCACACCTCATATTTACGCCAGTAATCAATACGTTTGATTAAGTCTGAGTAACACGCTACCATATGA